>NW_026660264.1:0-3180 GCF_009828535.3 Hylobates moloch | reverse complement strand
AGGGGAGGGAGGGGAGAGGGGAGTTAGGGGAGTGGGTAGGGGAGGGAAGGAGTGGAAATGTTACAGGAGGTAGGGAGGGGGAGAGGGGAGGGAGGGAGTGGAGGGGAGAGGGTGGGGGAGGGAGGGAGGGAGGGAAGAGGGTAGGGAAGGGAGGGAGCGAGGGGAGAGGGTAGGGGAGGGAGAGGAGAGCTGCATCTGCAGTAATGTGTGTGGGGGTGAGAACCATCACCGAGTGGGTTTTGCTATGTTGAATGAAATGCGTTTTGAATTACTGCATTCATTGAAAGCCCATGTGAGCCAACTGTCCCTCACACGCCCTTCCTCACTTAGGCCTTCGGCAGCCCTCAGGGTCACCCTAAGGCCCCTGCCAGGCCCAGAGCTTTCTGCTCTGCAGGAAAGGTAGAGTGCTGGGTGGGAGTGGCCGACGCCCTCTGCTCGCAGTCAGCCTGCGAGGTCCGCAGGTACAAGGGACTACACAGCCTTCCCCAGTCTCAACCTGGGAGCCCCAGATGGGTTCCGGCCAGGCCAGCAGCCTGGGGAGCTCCTGCCTCTCGGGATCAGGCTGGACCAAGGGCACTGTGACCCCCACCCCCAACGGGGGTGGCCCTGGGCCCCCATGCACATTGGCCATGGAGCCTTCCTCGGCCCTGCTCCGGTCTGATGAGGGTTGGGTTCACTCCCGTCCCTGTTCTCTGGGTTGAAACCCTGTGGTTAAGGGTGGGCGGAGCCAGACACCCCGGGGGTACATGCAGGTGGCGTGGAGCCCCTGCTTCCCAGCCTGCGTGTGGGGCCCACACCCACCTTTCCTGGCCACACGGTCCCCACCGAGGGCGAGATGGTGATAGGCGAGTCTGGGGGCAGCAGGAACTCGAAAGACGTGGGCCCCATGGGAGAGGCGTCCTCTGAGCCAACGCGGGGCTTGGAGTGGGTCCGCGAGCTCATGCTCAGGTGAGAGTTGATGACGTACACTGTGGCCACGGAGGTGTCGTATAGGGCCGTGGCCGCAAACTTGATCTGGTAGTGGGACAGCTCCAGGGGTGGGTGGACACCTACAGCCCGGCAAGACAGCTTGAAGCACCTACAAGCAGCAGCATGGGAGGTCCTCAGCCGTGCAGGGCGTCCGTGTCCCTCTGCGGCAGGCATTGGGGCCGCTGGGTGGAGGACAAGCCCTGGGTGAGGCCCACGGGGACATGCATGTTCCTGCTGTCCAGGGGGTCACTGCGCCGTTAACAAATTTCGAAAATACAGCGTATCCTTGTGTACATTTTAGGTGGGTAGCTGAATATTTTAAAACATATTTATTCATTTATAAATAGAGATGGAGTCTCGCTCTGTTGCCCTAGGCTGGAGTGCAGTGGCACCACGACAGCTCACTGTAGCCTCGAACTCCTGGTTCAAGGGGTCCTCCTGCCTCAGCCTCCCGAATAGCTGGGACTACAGATGCGTGCCACTGTGTCCTGAGTAGCTAAAAATTTAATCACAAGTTTAGATAGTTGCAAAGGAAGTTGCAAAGGAAATGTCTAGCTTATTTTGTTAAATATTTATTGACATTTTAAAAACGTTTTAAAAACGGATCTCTTTCTCTAAATGTAAGCACAGGTGTCTATAAGGCCTATTATGAGCAAGTTGATTCCTGCCACCATCCGTTAAAAAGAGGCTGGGACCTGCTTATTTTAACCATTGGAAATTTCACATTTCTTTTTTTTTTTTTTTTTGAGACAGAGTCTTGCTCTGTTGCCCAGGCTGGAGTACAGTGGTGTGATCTCGGCTCACTGCAAGCTCCGTCTCCCAGGTTCACGCCATTCTCCTGCCTCAGCCTCCTGAGTAGCTGGGACTACAGGCGCCTGCCACCACACCCGGCTGATTTTTTGTATTTTTAGTAGAGACGGGGTTTCACCGTGTTAGCTAGGATGGTTCTCGATCTCCTGACCTCGTGATCCACCCGCCTCGGCCTCCCAAAGTGCCGGGATTACAGGCGTGAGCCACCGCACCCGGCCTGGAAATTTCACATTTCATATTTTCCTCAAATGCCTATTTCCACTGTACTTTCCCCATTAATTTTTGTCCTAATCATATATCTTTTATGCTGTAAAGGACAATACTACTATCACATTTGTCAGTAACAGAAAGTGTTCATTCATATCTTGTAATATTCAAATGCATATTTTTATGTCTTGTGACCACAGGCTGTAAATGCTTTAAAAAATTCTTAAAAGAGGCCAGCGTGGTGGCTTACACCTGTAATCCCAGCACTTTGGGAGGCCGAGGCGGGCGGATCACGAGGTAAGGAGATTGAGACTATCCTGGCTAATACGGTGAAACTCTGTCTCTACTAAAAAATACAAAAAATTAGCCAGGCGTGGTGGCAGGCGCCTGTAGTCCCAGCTACTTTGGAGGCTGAGGCAGGAGAATGGCGTGAACCCAGGAGGTGGAGCTTGCAGTGAGCCAAGATTGTGCCACTGCACTCCAGCTTGGGTGCAGAGCAAAGACTCTGTCTCTGTCTCAAAAAAAAAAAAAAAAAAAAAAAAAAACTTAAAAAAATTGGCTGGGAGTGGTGACTCACGCCTGTAATCTCAGCACTTTGGGAGGCCGAGGCGGGTGGATCACCTGCGGTCAGGAGTTCAAAGACCAGCCTGGCCAACATGGTGAAACCCCATCTCTACTGAAAAAAATGCAAAAATTAGCTGGGCGTGGTGGCCGGTGCCTGTAATCCCAGCTACTCGGGAGGCCGAGGCAGGAGAACTGCTTGAACCTGGGAGGTGGAGGTTGCGGTGAGCCGAGATCGCCCCACTGCACTCCAGTCTGGGTGACAGAGTGACACTCCCGTCGCAAAAAAAAAAAAAAAACAAACTTAAAAAAAATTCAGAAAAATGTAGGCCGGGCACGGTGGCTCACGCCTGTAATCCCAGCACTTTGGGAGGCTGAGGTGGGCAGATCATGAGGTCAGGAGATTGAGACCATCCTGGCTAACATGGTGAAACCCCGTCTCTACTAAAAATACAAAAAAATTAGCCAGGCGTGGTGGTGGGCACCTGTAGTGCCAGCTATTTGGGAGGCTGAGGCAGGAGAATGGCATGAACCCAGGAGGTGGAGCTTGCAGTGAGCCGAGATCATGCCACTGCACTCCAGCCTGGGTGACAGAGCGAGACTCCATCTCAAAAAAAAAAAAAAAGAAAAGAA
>NW_026660263.1:0-3180 GCF_009828535.3 Hylobates moloch | reverse complement strand
TATAATATACATGTTATATATTACATATAGTATACATGTTATATATTATATATAATATACAAGATACATGTAATATATGTATAACATATTATATATTACATGTATATATTACATGTATATTACATATAATATATATTATATTACATGTCTTATGTTACATATGTGTTATATATGTGTTATATATGTGATATGTATGTTATGTATGTTGTGTACATTATATATTTTATATATGTAATACATTACATATTATAGGTAATATGTATATTATATATGTAATATAATATATGATATATTATATATGTAATATATAATATGTGTGATATATTATATATGTGTGATATAATATATATATTACATATCTATGTAATATATAAAATATACATATATTAGCCAGGTGTGGTGGCATGCACCTGCAGTTCCAGCTACTTGGGAGGCCAAGGTGAGAGGATCTCTCAAGCCCAGGAGTTTGAGACTAGCCTGTGCCAGATAGCAAGATCCCACCTGCATTTTAAGAAAAAAAAAAAAAAACAGTGGGGGACTGAACACCTTTATAGAGACAGAAAACAAATATCTCTGGGTTCACTTAGGTGACATGGAGAAATTGCTTGATTAACTATCCTTCCAATCGTTGACATACCAGCAGCTCCCAGCTCCCAAGCATCGTTCTCCGTGTCAGTGACGGAACGGTAACCGGGACGGTGTGACAGGTGCCCATGTACAATGGGGAAGTGTTTCCTACGCAGGCAGCAGTACGCAGACCCCAGGGTGATTTGTTTGTTTGAGACGGAGTCTCGCCCCATCGCCCAGGCTGGAGTGCAGTGGCGTGATCTCGGCTCACTGCAACGTCCACCTCCCAGGTTCAAGCGATTCTCCTGCCTCGGCCTCCCGAGTAGCTGAGATTACAGGCGTGCACCACCACACCCAGCTAATTTTGTATTTTTAGTAGAGACGGGGTTTCACCCTGTGGGTCCCACTGATTTTTGTGTTGTTAGTAGGGATGGGGTTTCACCGTGTTAGCCAGGATGGTCTCGATCTCCTGACCTCGTGATCCGCCCGCCTCGGCCTCCCAAAGTGCTGGGATGACAGGCGTGAGTGGTATTTACTATCTCGGTGGGAATCGTGAGTGGGGCTCCTTGCGAGAGGATGATGACCCAAGACCAGGAATGTCATCTTTTTTCCTTGCAGGCTTTGAAAATCGAGACATCCTTGTGACCTCCCGTTTTGGGGAGAAACAATTCTGTTTCTTCATGACACTCATCACGTCCGTTCCACCAGGCGCGATTTCCACGGCGATCAAGTCCTGGCCGCTTGATGGCCGTGGACAGGAGGACAGAAGGGTGCTGGCCAGACAAAGGACAGAACCCTCTTAGCCGGCCCACCTTCGTCCCCAAAGGAGACAGGGCGGCTCTGAGGCCATCGACGTGCAGCCTCTCTTCTGGAAAATGAGTTTTTTGCTGTTGGTGAGTGCCAGGGTCCCACTCAGAGCCCGTCTCTGTGAGGGGATGTTTTAATTACCTCTTTCCCCCAATGACTTCTTTCGTCCCTGGAGGCGAGGTTTGAGACATTAGCAATTGAATGGCAAAGCTTTCATACTGTATCCCATTTTAATCTGTCATGACTCAGGAAGCCAGATGGCTCCTGATGACAAGCTCTGCCTCAAAACGGCCCAAACTTTCTATCAAGAGAATTTGTAAGATGATGGTTTAAAAAGAGAGAGGCTGGGGGGTGCGTTTGCATCCCACAGAATAATCTGAATTTTAATTGGACATCATACTTTGGCAGTGATTTCGACGTGATTACCATTTCTGGTTAATGAGGAGGTGGATTAGACGCGTAACCAAAATGGTATTAAAAGTTCCCAGAAAAGAGATTTGCTTTTAAAATATGGAATCGTGAAGAAAATTTGTCAGGACCCTCACGTGTGGGACTCAAGGCTTCTAACAACCTCCCCTTGCCCAGCACGTCTTTTTTCCTTTTTCTTTTCTTTTTTTTTGAGACGGAGTCTCGCTCTTGTCGCCCAGGCTGGAGTGCAGTGGTGTGATCTCGGCCCAGTGCAACCTCTGCCTCCTGGGTTCAAGCGATTCTCCTGTTTCAGCCTCCTGAGTAGCTGGGGTTACAGGTGCACGCCAACGTGCCCAGCTAATTTTCGTATTTTTTGTAGGGGCAGGTTTTGCCGTGTCGGCCAGACTGCTATCCAACTCCTGGCCTCAGGTGATCCGTGTGCAACTGTTAATGTGTGTGACTCTGTGTGTGCTCACACGCACTGATCCGTGTGTGTCTGTGTGTGTCTGTGTCTGCTCACGTGCACTGCTCTGTGTGTGATTGTGTATGTGTGTGAGTCTGTGTGTGCTCACGCACACTGATCCGTGTGTGTCTGTGTATGTGTGTCTGTGTGTGCTCACGTGCACTGCCCTGTGTGTGATTGTGTATGTGTGTGAGCCTGTGTGCTCACACGCACTGATCCGTGTGTCACTGTGTATGTGTGTGAGTCTGTATCTGCTCATGTGCAGTGCCCTGTGTGTGACTGTGTGAGTCTGTATCTGCTCACGTGCACTGCCCTGTGTGTGTCCGTGTATGTGAGTCTATATCTGCTCATGTGTGCTGCCCTGTGTGTGACTGTGTACGTGCGTGAATCTGTGTGTGTCCACGTGTGCTGATCTGTGTGTGACTGTGTATATGTGTGAGTCTGTATCTGCTCACGTGCACTGATCCGTGTCTGTCTATGTGTCTGTATCTGCTCACGTGCACTGATCCGTGTGATTGTGTATGTGTGTGAGTCTGTGTCTACTCACACGCATTGATCTGTGTGTGACTGTGTTGCCATGAAAATAGATGTGTGTGGGTGCGTGTTTCTACCTGTGGGTGTGTGCACATGTGTGTGCCTGTGTTTGTGTGTGTGTACTCACGCACACTGATCCCTGTGCGACTGTGTATGTGTGTGTCTGCAGCACACACACATACACAGTCACACATGGATCAGGGCACGTGAACACACACAGATACACACATACACAGTGAATGCACAAAACTAGGAGTGTGTGCTTTGTATTGTGCGTGTGTGTGCATGTGTGTGCATGTGTGTGCATATGTGCACGTATGTGCAGCTCGCATGAATGTGTGCATTTGCATGTGAGTGCTCATGGCTGTGTGCGCTTGCCTTCTGTACACGTATATGCACAT
>NW_026660262.1:0-3181 GCF_009828535.3 Hylobates moloch | reverse complement strand
ATAGAGTTTGGAAAGCATAAAAGTACATATGACTCAGTCATTAGAAGTACTGACTTGTGGTCTCTATGGTAACAAAGTGGAATTTCAAGATTAGTACTGATTTACTAAACCAATTTAGATTCCACTGACAAATAACTGGAAAGGAGAGAAATTGTACCAGGGCTGTGACTCTTCTGCTCTCAGGCTTTGCCAAACCCATCAATCAGTTTTGGTCACTAAGTGTATAGTCTATCTATGCTTAAGACTATATCAGGAAATTATGCTGTGGAAAAAAAACAGAAAACAAACAACAACAGAAAAAAAGCCTCAAGGGCTTGAAAAGTAATAATGGCTTATTTTTTTGGTTGATGCTCCATGTTCATTTCAGGTCAGAAGAGAGAGAAGGTGTTTCTGCTCATAGTCACTATGGGAGCTCGTCAATGGAGCAGCTACTACCTAGAATCTTGCAAATCATTGCAAGAGAGAACAAAAAGTTTGAGAGGGTTTAGATCTATGACTTAAATGTTACACCCAAAGAGATACACATCATTTATACTCAGAATTTGCTACAACTATTCATCACAAGGGGCTCAGAAAATGCAATTTCAAAATGTGTCTGGTGGAGCAGGAGTTAGGAGAATTGGAATATTTGGCAGGTTACACTAGTAAAGACTTGGGGAAATCTTGGAACCTATATAATAAAATAAAAAAAGAAATCCATTTAAACTGGTTGTTGAATTCCTAATTTTCAATTAAGTAAAAAGTAGATTAGTAATAAGTCATCACTGACCCTTTAGTATCTTTAAAATTGTATTTGCAATTTTTGGAGTTTATTTTGTAAACATATGTTAGGTGCCCTCTGTTTACAAAGTACTCTGACAGTTATTCTTAAGGCACAACTATGAAGAATCCCTGGACTATTTCCTTAAAGGTGTTTATATCTACTTAGAGATAAAGGCATTCAAAATATGTAGAGCAGAGAACAAACAGAGGAGGGTAGTATGAGCAACATTTAGGGAATGTAAGAGAGAGAGTTGTTAGGTTCCAAGTTTCCATGCTTGAAGCTTGCAGAGGACCAAGTTTTGTCTTCTGCAAATATACCCGAAAATACTCTTTTCATCTGAGCTGTACAGAAGGGGTAGATAAGGAAAAACAAATATTACATTATTGCTTTTAAATCCATTTTTTATTTCCATTTTCCCTTTCCCATTCCAGACCCTTCTGTTTACTTTTTTGTGGTTAGAATAAATGATTATAAACTGAGAGCCAATATTGTTACTCCTTGAGATAAGGAACCGTTATTTTTTGGTATTCTGTATACTTCATTCCATGTTAATGAGGATTTATCATGATAATTATAATAAATTGTACCTCTATTTAGTGCATCTTACAGCTGATAAAGCGAGTTTCCATATGCCGTTACTGCTGTTTCCAAAACATGCTAGTGCAATAGGTTCAGAATGTTTTAATAAAATTATTCCCATATCATAGAGAAATTAAGGCTGAGAAAATTAAAATAATTTAATTATTGTAACAACTATTTATAGCTGTGAACAAACCATCCTAAAACAATGACTTAAAACAATAACTAATTTTTTTCTCACCTGAGGATTGCCTGGGCTTAGCTAGTCAAGCCTTGTTTGGAGTCTCTTATGCAGTTTTGGTCATTGATGGCTGGGGCTGAGGGCACCTCAAAGGCTTTATTCACATGTTTGGTGCCTGCTCTGAAACAACTCAAACATCTGGGATCTAGAATAGCTGGGGATCCTCAGACATAACACTCTCTGTTTTCTATCCGTGGTCTCTCTTCAGAGCAACTTCAGGGTAGCTGGGCTTTGTGCATGGGAACAAAAGGCTCCCAGAATGAATGTCCCAAGAGGGACCAGCAGAAATCTCATGTCCTTTGCTCCCTAGCTTCATAAGTTACACATCACACAGCCCCCTTTCCCACCGTATTCCTCTGTTTGTTGATATAGTAGCAAAGATCCACCTAGTTTCACAAGTAGGGAATTGAGATTTCAACTTTTCTGGAAAGAGTGTCAAAAATTTTGCCAAACTGTCAAACAACCACAAGTATATTTACATGGTAAATAATAAAATAGAAATAATCTCTGTGCTTCAAGTTGGGTTCCCCAGAGAGCAGGTGCCAGGATAGTGTGTAGTGAGTGGGAATTTATAAAAGAGTGCCCTTGGCACCAACACTTGTGAATGGGAGGCTAGCGGCAGGACTGAGCAGAAGCTAAGTTGTGATACAGGCCTAATGACTGCCAGCCCCACTAGGCTAGATTCTGCAGTTTCCTGCAGAACGGCCCCAAGTTGGGCTTAGATGCCCCAGCATAAACATTCCCACATAGACTAATAGATCAGTAATTGAATGTGGGCCACCCTGGAAAGGACCCTGACCTTGAGAAAAGTGGCTCTCTGTGGCAGAATCAGTCTCTGAAGGTGCTGACAGCTGAAGATTGTCTGCCAATAGGACTCCCAGCAGTTGAAGCAACAAGTTCTTCATTGAAGGAGAACAATCACACTTTGGCTCCACACCCAGTAACCTCTCATTATACCACACTGTCTCCCCTAAGAAAACATCACTTATCTGTAGATATTGACTAAATATTAATTGTGAAATAAATTGTACAGTGAAAATTACATGGGGAAAGGTTATTGGGATGCATTTCTTATATCCCAATATTGGGCACATCTGTAGGAGTACACAAGAGATGGGTTCGGCCGGGCGCGGTGGCTCACGCTTGTAATCCCAGCACTTTGGGAGGCTGAGGCGGGCGGATCACGAGGTCAGGAGATCGAGACCACGGTGAAACCCCGTCTCTACTAAAAATACAAAAAAAAAAAAATTAGCCGGGTGTGGTGGCGGGCACCTGTAGTCCCAGCTACTCGGAGAGGCTGAGGCAGGAGAATGGCGTGAACCCGGGAGGCGGAGCTTGCAGTGAGCCAAGATTGCGCCACTGCACTCCAGCCTGGGAGACAGAGCGAGACTCCGTCTCAAAAAAAAAAAAAAAAAAAGAGATGGGTTATATAAACTATGAATCAGTCCAGGCAGCCAATGGATGCCAGCCTTTGTTTTTACTCCAGGCTGCACTACCAATGCTCCTACCTCTAATTCAGTGCTTGTTGCAGTACAGACACATGACTATCCCTCAAGCTCCTGAATGCCACTGCCCAGTCAACATTTCCACTAATATCT
>NW_026660261.1:0-3181 GCF_009828535.3 Hylobates moloch | reverse complement strand
TGCAGAGAAGTGCTTAAAGGAGCTGATGGAGCTGAAAGCCAAGTTTCGAGAACTAGGTGAAGAATGCAGAAGCCTCAGGAGCTGATGCGATCAACTGGACGAAAGGGTATCAGTGATGGAAGACGAAATGAATGAAATGAAGTGAGAAGAGAAGTTTAGAGAAAAAAGAATAAAAAGAAATGAACAAAGCCTCCAAGAAATATGGGACTATGTGAAAAGACCAAATCTACGTCTGATTGGTGTACCTGAAAGTGACGGGGAGAATGGAACCAAGTTGGAAAACACTCTAAAGGATATTATCCAGGAGAACTTCCCCAATCTAACAAGGCAGGCCAACATTCACATTCAGGAAATACAGAGAACGCTCTTGGAGTTGAGAAGAGCAACTCCAAGGCACATAATTGTCAGATTCACCAAAGTTGAAATAAAGAAAAAATGTTAAGGGCAGCCAGAGAGAAAGGTTGGGTTACCCGCAAAGGGAAGCCCATCAGACTAACAGCGGATCTCTCGGCAGAAACTCTACAAGTCAGAAGACAGTGGGGGCCAATATTCAACATTCTTAAAGAAAAGAATTTTCAACCCAGAATTTCGTATCCAGCCAAACTAAGCTTCATAAGTGAAGGAGAAATAAAATACTTTACAGACAAGCAAATGCTGAGAGATTTTGTCACCACCAGGCCTGCCCTATAAAAGAGCTCCTGAAGGAAGCAATAAACATGGAAAGGAACAACCAGTACCAGCCACTGCAAAAACATGCCAAAATGTAAAGACCATCAAGGCTAGGAAGAAACTGCATCAACTAACGAGCAAAATAACCAGCTAACATCATAATGACAGGACCAAATTCACACATAACAATATTAACTTTAAATGTAAATGGGCTAAATGCTCCAATTAAAAGACACAGACTGGGTGGAGCCAAGATGGCCAAATAGGAACAGCTCCAGTCTCCAGCTCCCAGCCCGAGCGACACAGAAGACGGGTGATTTCTGCATTTCTGCTTGAGGTACCAGTTTCATCTCACTAGGGAGTGCCAAACAGCGGGTGCAGGACAGTCGGTGAAGCGCACTGTGCGCGAGCTGAAGCAGGGCAAGGCATTGCCTCACTTGGGAAGTGCAAGGGGTCAGGGAGTTCCCTTTCCTAGTCAAAGAAAGGGGTAACAGACGGCACCTGGAATATCGGGTCAGTCTCACCCTAATACTGCGCTTTTCCAACGGGCCTGGAAAACGGCACACTAGGAGACTGTTTCCCGCACCTGGCTCAGAGGGTCCTATGCCCACGGAGTCTCGCTGATTGCTAGCACAGCAGTGGGAGATCAAGCTGCAAGGCGGCAGCGAGGCTGGGGGAGGGGCGCCTGCCATTGCCCAGGCTTGCTTAGGTAAACAAAGCAGCCAGGAAGCTCGAACTGGGTGGAGCCCACCACAGCTCAAGGAGGCCTGCCTGCCTCTGTAGGCTCCACCTCTGGGGGCAGGGCACAGACAAACAAAAAGTCAGCAGGAACCTCCACAGACTTAAATGTCCCTGTCTGACTGACAGCTTTGAAGAAAGTAGTGGTTCTCCCAGCACACAGCTGGAGATCTGAGAACGGTCAGACTGCATCCTAAAGTGGGTCCCTCACCCCTGAGCAGCCTAACAGGGAGGCACCCCCCCAATAGGGATAGACTGACACCTCACTCGGCCGGGTACTCCTCTGAGACAAAACTTCCAGAGGAACTATCAGACAGCTGAATTTGTGGTCTCACGAAAATCCGCTGTTCTGCAGCCACAGCTGCTGACACCCAGCCAAACAGGGTCTGGAGTGGACCTCTAGTAAACTCCAACAGACCTGCAGCTGAGGGTCCTGTCTGGTAGAAGGAAAACTAACAAACAGAAAGGACATCCACACCAAAAACCCATCTGTACATCACCATCATCAAAGACCAAAAGTAGATAAAACCACAAAGATGGGGAAAAAACAGAGCAGAAAAACTGGAAACTCTAAAAAGCAGAGCGCCTCTCCTCCTCCAAAGGAACGCAGTTCCTCACCAGCAACGGAACAAAGCTGGATGGAGGATAACTTTGACGAGTTGAGAGAAGAAGGCTTCAGACGATCAAACTACTCTGAGCTACGAGAGGAAATTCAAAACAATAGCAAAGAAGTTAAAAACTTTGAAAAAAAATTAGAAGAATGGATAACTAGAATAACCAATGGAGAGAAGGGCTTAAAGGAGCTGATGGAGCTGAAAGCCAAGTTTCGAGAACTACGCAAAGATTGCAGAAGCCTCAGTAGCAGATGCGATCAACTGGAAGAAAGGGTATCGCTGATGGAAAATGAAATGAGTGAAATGCAGCGAGAAGGGAAGTTTAGAGAAAAAAGAATAAAAAGAAACGAACAAAGCCTCCAAGAAATTTGGGACTATGTGAAAAGACCAAACCTACATCTGATTGGCGTACCTGAAAATGTCGGGGAGAATGGAACCAAGTCGCAAAACACTCTGCAAGATATTATCCAGGAGAACTTCCCCAATCTAGCAAGGCAGGCCAACATTCAGATTCAGGAAATACAGAGAACGCCACAAAGATACTCCTCGAGAAGAGCAACTCCAAGACACATAATTGTCAGATTCACCAAAGTTGAAATGAAGGAAAAAATGTTAAGGGCAGCCAGAGAGAAAGGTCGGGTTACCCACAAAGGGAAGCCCATCAGACTAACAGCTGATCTCTCGGCAGAAACTCTACAAGCCAGAAGAGAGTGGGGGCCGATATTCAACATTCCTAAAGAAAAGAATTTTCAACGCAGAATTTCCTATCCAGCCAAACTAAGCTTCATAAGTGAAGGAGAAATAAAATACTTTACAGACAAGAAAACGCTGAGTGATTTTGTCACCACCAGGCCTGCCCTAAAAGAGCTCCTGAAGGAAGCACTAAACATGGAAAGGAACAACCGGTACCAGCCACTGCAAAAACATGCCAAATTGTAAAGACCATCCAGGCTAGGAAGAAACTGCATCAACTAACAAGCAAAATAACCAACTAACATCATAATGACAGGATCAGATTCACACATAACAATATTAACTTTAAATGTAAATGGGCTAAATGCTCCACTTAAAAGACACAGACTGGCAAACTGGATAAGGAGTCAGGACCCATCAGTGTGCTGTATTCAGGAAACCCATCTCATGTGCAGAGACACACATAG
>NW_026660260.1:0-3181 GCF_009828535.3 Hylobates moloch | reverse complement strand
TGGAATGGAGTGGAATGCAGTGGAGTGGAGTGTAGGGGAGTGAAGTGGACAAAAGCGGAACAGAGTGGAGTGGAGAGGTGTGGAGTGGAGCAGAGTGGAGTGGATTGTAATGGAGTGGAAAGGGATGGGATGGTATTGAATGGAGTGGAGTGCATTGGAGTGGAGTGGAGAGGAGTGGAATGGACAGGGATGGAATGGAAAGGAAGGGGGTGGAATGAACTGGAGTGGAGTAGAATGGAGTGGAATGGAATGCGATGGAAATGGCTGGAGTGGAGTGGAGAGGGTGGAATGGAGTGGAATGGAATGGAATGGAGAGGAATGGACTGGAATGGAGTGGATTTGTGTGGAGTGGAGTGGAATGGAGTGGGATGGAATGGAATGGAATAGGGTGGAGTGCAGTGCAGTGGACTGGAGTGGAGTGTAGTGGAGAGGAATGGAGTGTGTTTGAATGGGATGGAGTAAAATGGAGTGGAATGAATGGTGAAATGAAATGTGAGGTGAGATTGTGCCACTGCACTCCAGCCTGGGTGACAGAGTGAGATCCTGTTGAAAGAAAGTAATGGAATGGAATCTAGATGAATAGAATGGAATGGAATGTAGTGCAGTGGAGTGGAGTGGAGGGGAATGTAGTGGAATAGAATGGGATGGAAGGGAGTGGGTTGGAGTGAAGTGGAGTAGAGCAGAATGCAGTGGGATAGAATGGAGTTGAGTGGAGCAGAGTAGAGTGGAGTGGAGTGGTCTGGAATGCAATGGAATGGGATGCAGTGCAGGGGAGTGGAGTAGAGATGAATGGGATGGGATGGAAGGGAATGGAATGGAGAGGAGGGGAGTGGAGTGGAGTGGAATGGAGTGGAATGGAATGGGATGGAAAGGAATGGAATTCAGTGAAGTGGAGTGGAGGCGAGTGGAGTGGAATGGAATGGAACATAAAGGGATGGAATGGGCTGAACTGGAGTGGAGTTGACTGGAGTGGGGTGCAACGGAATGGAATAGAACAGAATGGAATGGAGTGTAGTGGAGTGGAGTGAGTGTAGTGGAGTGGAATGGAGTGGAAGAGAATGGGATGGAAAAGAATAGAGAGGAATGCAGTGGAATGGAGTGGAGTGGAATGGAGTGGAATGGAATGGAGTGGAGAGGAGTGGAGTTGAGTGGAGCAGAGTGGAAAGGAGTGGAATGGAATGGAATGGCGAAATGAAATCTGAGCTGAGATTGTGCCACTGCACTTCAGCCTGGGTGACAGAGTGAGTTCCTTTCGAAAGAAAGGAATGGAATAAAATGGGGTGGAATGGAACGCAATGGAATGAAATGGAATATAATAGAGTGGAGTGGAGTGGAGTGGAATGGAGTGGAATAGAATGGGGTGGAATGGAATGGGCTGGAATGGAATGGAGTGGAGTGGAGTGGAGTGGAGTGGAATAGAATGTGTTGGAAAGGAATGGAATGGAGTGAACTGGAGTGGAGAGTGGAGAATTGGAATGGAGTAGAATGGAATGGGATGGAATGGAGTGGAGTGAAGTGGAGTGCAGTGGTGTGTACTGGATTGGAATGGAGTGGAGTGGAGTGGAGTGGAGTGGAATGGAATGGAATGGTATGGAACAGAATGGAATAGTGAAATGAAAAGTGAGCTGACATTTTGCCACCACACTCCAGCCTGGCTGACTGAGTGAGATCCCAACGAAAGAAAGGAATGGAATGGAAAGGAGTGGAATGGGATGGAGTGGAGTGGAGTGGAGTGGACTGGATTGGAGTCAAGTGGAGTGGAGTGGAATGGAGTGGAATGGAGTAGAATGGAATGGGATGGAATGGAATGGAAAGGATTGGAGTGGATTGGAGTTGAGTGGAATGGTATGGAATGGAACAGAATGGAATGGAGTGAAGAGTGGAGTGGAGTAGAGTGGCATGTACTGAAATGGAACAGAGTAGAATGGAGTGGAATGGAGTGGAACAGAATCGGATGGGATGGAATAGAGGGCACAGGAGGGCAGAGGAGCGGAGTGATGTGGAATGGAGTGGAATTGAAAGTGATGGAATGGAATGGAGTGGAGTTGAGAGGAGTGGAGAGGTGTGGAATGGTGTGGAATGGAATGCAATGGAATGGAATGGATTGGAATGGAATGGAATGGAATGGAATGTTGAAATGAAATGTGAGCTGACATAGTGCAAATGCACTTCAGCCTCCTGACAGAATGAGATACTGTCAAACGAATGTAACTCAATGGGGTGGAGTGGAATGGAATGGAATGGAATGCAACAGAGTGGAGTGGAGTGGAATGGAGAAGAATAGAGTGGAATGGAATGGGATGGAGTGGAGTGGAGTGCAGTGGAGTATTGTGTACTGGAATGGAATGGAAGAGAATGGAGTGGAGTGGAATTGAGTGGAATGGAATGGGATGGAATGGAATTTAGTATAGTGTAGTAGAGTGGAGTGGAGTGGAATGGAGGGGAATAGAATGGGACAGAATGGAATAGAGTAGAGGGGAGTGGAGTGGAATGGATTGGAGTAGAGTGAATTGGAGTGGAGTGGAGTGAAGTGGAATGGAGTGGAATGGAATGATATGGAATGGAATAGAATGGTGAAATGAAATATGAGCTGAGACTGTGCCACTAGACTGCAACCTGGGTGACAGAGTGAGATCATGTCGAAAGAAATGAATGGATTGTATTGGAATGGAATGGAATGAAGTGCAGTGGATTGGAGTGAAGTGGACTGCAGTTGAATGGAATGGGATGGAATGAAATGGAATGGAGTGGAGTAGAGTTGAGTTGCATGGAGTGGAATGGAATGGAATGCGATGGAATGGGATGGAATCGAGTGGAGTGGAGTGGAGTGAAGTGGAGGGGAGTTTAATGGAAAGGAATGTAATGGAAGGGAATGGAAAGCAATGGAATTCGATGGAATGGTATGGAATGGAGTGCAATGGAATGGAATGGTGAAATGAAATGTGAGCTGTGAATGAGTCACTGCACTCCAGCCTCAGTGACACAGTGAAATCCCTTCAAAATAATCGAATGGAATGCAAGGGAATGGAATAGAATGGAATGGAATGGAGTTGAGGGGAGTTGAGTGGATTGGAGTGGAATGCAATGTGATGGAATGGAATGGATTGGAGTGGAGTGAGAGGAATGGATTGGGATGGAATGGAGTGGAATGCAGTGGAGTGGAGTGTAGGGGAGTGAAGTG
>NW_026660259.1:0-3182 GCF_009828535.3 Hylobates moloch | reverse complement strand
TTGAACTTTACTTTTGATAGAGCAGTTTTGAAACTCTCTTTTTGTAGCATCTGCAAGGCAACATTTTGAGCAGTTTGAAGCCTGTCTTGGAAAGGGAAATATATTCATATAAAAAGTAAACAGAAGCATTCTCACAAACTTCTTAGTGATGTGTACATTAAAGTCACAGAGTTGAACCTTATTTTTGATTGAGCAGTTTTGAAACACTCTTTTTGTAGCATCTGCACTTGGACATTTGGAGTGCTTTGAGGCCTATGGTAAAAAAATAATATCTTCAAATAAAGACTAAACAGAAGCATTCTAAAAAATGCCTTTGTGATATGTGCATTCTTCTCACAGAATTGAACTTTATTTTTCATAGAGCAGTTTTGAAACTCTCTTTTTGTAGTATCTGCAAGGGGACATTTTGATCTCTTTGAGGCCCGTCTTGGAAAGGGAAATATCTTCATATACAAACTTGACAGAAGCATTCTGACAAACTTCTTTGTGATGTGTGCATTAATGTGACAGAGTTGAACATTACTTATGATTGAGCAGTTTTGAAAAACCGTATTGTAGAAACTGGTAGTGGACACTTAGGGTTCTTTGAGGACTGTGGTGGAAAAAGAAATATCTTCACAAAAAAACTACACAGAAGTATTCTGTCAAACTTCTTTGTGATGTGTGCATTCATCTCAAAGTGTTGAAATTTACTTTTATAGAGCAGCTTTGAAAAACTCTTTTTGCAGTGTCTGCAGGTGGACATTTGGAGCAGTTTGAGGCCTATGATGGAAATAGAAATAATTTCACATAAAAACTAGACAGAAACATTCTGACAAACTTCTTTGTGTAGTGTGCATTCATCTCACACAGTTGAACCTTACTTTTGCTAGAGTAGCTTTGAAACACTCTTTTTGTAGAATCTGCAGTTGGACAATTGGAGTGTGTTGAGGCCTATGGTGGAAAAGGAAATATCTTCACTTAAAAACTAGACAGAAACATTGTAACAAACGCTTTTGTGATACGTGCACTCTTCTCAGAGAGCTGAACTTTACTTTTGATAGAGCAGTTTTGAAACTCACTTTTGGTAGTATCTGCAAGGGGACATTTGGAGCAGTTTGAAGCCTATCTTGGAAAGGGAAATATCTTCATAAAAAAGCTAGACAGAAGCATTCTGTGATGTGTGCAGTCATCTCAGAGAGTTGAACCTTACTTTTGATAGAGCAGCTTTGAAACACTCTTTTTGTAGAATCTGCAATTGGACATTTGGAGCGCTTTGAGGTCTACGGTGGAGAAAGAAATATCTTCACATAAAAACTAGACAGAAGCATTCTGACAAACGCCTTTGTGATACGTGCATTCTTCTCACAGAGTTGAACTTTACTTGTGATAGCGCAGTTTTGAAACTCTCTTTTTGCAGTATCTGCAAGGGAACATTTGGAGCAGTTTGGGCCCTGTCAAGGAAAGGGAAATATCTTCACCTAAAAACTAGACAGAAGCATTTTGACAGACTTCGTTGTGATGTGTGCATTAATGTCACAGCATTGAACCTTACCTTTGATTGAAGAGTTTTGAAACACTCTTTTTGTAGCATCTGTAAGTAGACGTTTTGAGCGCTTTGAGGCCTATGGTGGAAAAATAAATATCTTCCCATAAAAACTGCACAGAAGTATTCTGAGAAACTTCTTTGTGATGTCTGCATTCATCACACAGATTGGAACCTCACGTTTGACAGAGCAGCTTTGAAACACTCTTTTTGTAGAATCTGCAAGTGGACATTTGGGGCGTTTTGAGGCCTATCTTGGAAAGGGATATATCTTCAAATAAAAACAAGACAGAAGCATTCTGACAAACTTACTGTGATGTGTATATTCATGTCACAGAGTTGAACCTTACTTTTGATGCAGCAGCTTTGAAACACTCTTTTTGTAGGATCTGAAATTGGACATTTGGAGTGCTTTGTGGCCCACGATGGAAAAGGAAATATCTTCACATAAAAATTAGACAGAAGCATTCTGACAAACGGCTTTGTGTTACTTGCATTCTTCTCACAGAGTTGAAATTTACTTTCAATAGAGCAGTTTTGAAATTTTTTTTGTATTTTATGCAAGGTGACATTTCTTGAGTTTTGAGTCCAACCTTGGAAAGGGAAATATCTTCATATAAAAACTTGACAGAAGCATTCTACCAAACTTCTTTGTGATGTGTGCATTCATCTCACGGAGTTGAACTTTACTTTTGATAGAGCAGCTTTGAAACTCTCTTTTTGTAGTATCTGCAAGGGGAGTTTGGAGCGGTTTGACGCCTATCTTGGAAAAGTAAATATCTTCATACAAAAAGTATACAGATGCATTCTGAGAAACTTCTTTGTGATGTGTGTATTAATGTCACAAAGTTCAACCTTACTTGTGATTTAGCAGGTTTTAAAAACTATTTCTTTAGAATCTGCAAGTGGATATTTGGAGCGCTTTGAGGACTATGGTGGAAAAAGAAATATCTTCACAGAAAAACTACACAGAAGTATTCTGACAAGCTTCTTTGTGATGAATACATTCTTCTCACCGAGTTGAACTATCCTTTTGATAGATCTGATTTGAAACACTGTTTTTGTAGCATCTGGAACTGGACATTTGGAGTGGTTTGTGGCCTATGGTCGAAAACGAAATATCTTCACATAAAAACTATACGGAAGCATTCTGACAAACTTCGTTCTGATGTGTGCATTCATCTCAGAGAGTTGAACCTTACTTTTGATAGAGCAGCTTTGAAACACTCTTTTTGTGGAATCTGCAATTGGACATTTGGAGCGCTTTGAGGCCTACGGTGGAAAAAGAAATATCTTCACATAAAAACTAGACAGAAGCATTCTGACAAACTCCATTGTGATATGTGCATTCTTCTGACAGAGTTGAACTTTACTTGTGATAGCACAGTTTTGAAACTCTCTTTTTGTAGTATCTGCAAGGGAACATTTGGAGCGGTTTGCAGCCTGTCATGGAAAGGGAAATATCTTCATATAAAAACTAAACAGACACATTCTGACAAACTTCTTTGTGATATGTGCATTACTGTCACAGAGCTGAACCTTACTTTTGATTGAGGAGTTTTGAAATACTCTTTGTAGTATCTGTAAGTGGACATTTGGAGCGCTTTGAGGCCTATGGTGGAAAAATAAATATCTTCCCATAAAAACTGCACAGAAG
>NW_026660258.1:0-3182 GCF_009828535.3 Hylobates moloch | reverse complement strand
GATCACGAGGTCAGGAATCGAGACCATCCTGGCTAACACGGTGAAACTTCGCCTCTACAAAAAATACAAAAAATTAGCCAGGCGTGGTGGCACACACCTGTAGTCCCAGCTACTCAAGAGGCTGAGGCAGGAGAATCGCTTGAACCCAGGAGACAGAGGTGGCAGTGAGCCGAGATCGCACCACTGCACTCCAGTCTGGCAATAGAGTGAGATTCCGTCTCCATAAAAAAAAAAAAAAAAAAAGGGGGGGGGGAGTGGGGAGAAGCAATTCCTGTGCCTCCTTCTACTACAGGGTTGCTGTGTCAAATGACAGCGAGTGCAGGCGGGCTTGTTACACTGGAAGGATTTCCATTCTCTTGTAGAAGTCAGGACAGAGGAGGCCTGGACAGGGGACCCACAAGAGGGGATGGTAACAGAAATGTCCTCCACTCCAGGAGGCAGGAAAGCTCTGCAGAGTAATTTCATTCCCATCTCTAGCTGGACTGTCCCGGGGCGGCAGGTCCTTTGCCTCGTGATGCACCCCATTCCGCTGTGCTGGGCTCAGCCTAGCGGCTCTGAGAGAAGACGTGTCAGACTCAGGGGCATCACGGTGGTGAAGCCCCGAGAAAAGCTTTCAGAGACCTAAGCAGACACATTCCTGGGCCCAGACGTGAAGTTGTCTAGGCCGGTGGGTCTCAAACTTAAACATTTTTAGCATAACACATCCGTATCAGATACTTTTTTTTTTTTTTGAGACAGGGTCTCACTCTGGGGTCCAGGCTGGAGTGCAGTGGTGCAATCATGGCTTACTGCAGCCTCCAACTCCTGGGCCCACCACAGCCTCCTCGATAGCTGGGACTACGGTGCCACCATGCCCAGGCTAGATACTGCTGAAGAATCACTGGGACTGTAGGAAGTACTGCTGATTTATGGCACAGATGGGGAAATGAAGCTCAAAGCGGGGATGGAATGTGACCAAAGCCACGCAATAAACCAGTAGCTAAAACAAACAAACAAGCAAACCCGCTTCAAACGCAGAGCTAACCCTTGGCACAGGTGCGCTTCAGGGAAAAATGGAAAGGTACCTTCATTGAGGGATCTTTTACACAGCCAGAGGATGGAGGCTCACAAAGGGGCTAGCGGATAGGTAAATAGGGGCCATTTATTGATATAGTTGCAATAAACAAATCTTACTGGGCAAGCAGGAAACTCATGGTCTCCTTTGAAAATGGAGGTGTTTCGCAAGGTGTGCCTGAGGCACTGAGCCCCTTTCTGAAATAAAGCAGAAGCAGGCCAAGCAGAACAGGACAAATGGACATTGCTTCCAGCTGCTTCAGCCCTGGCCCCCTTCCAGTCTCCCCAGAGCACTGGTGGCCAGGCTTTGCCAGTGGCCGGCGGGAGACGGACGCATCCGCACAGAGGACCCCAGGCGTCTCTCAGTGGTGGCCGCGGGACACCTGAATGAGCCACGAGCCAGAGAGAGTGACTTTTTGGCGGGGTTCTGGAAGTGGCTTTCTGCCGACAGCTCAGGGGTGGGAGTGAGGAGTCAGACCTCCAGATCCCTCCACCGCGTTCACTCGGGACAGGTGCGTGAACGGAGGCACCATCCGCACAGGCGAGGAGAGCACCGATGGGGGCGGACAGCCGGACGCACGGCTCTGTCACTCACCCTCAGCCACCAGGGCCCCACCTCCCTAAGCGCGGAGCTGGGGGAGGGGTCGGCCAGCTGCAAGGCCGCGGGGGCCGGGAAGGGTCGGGACTGGAGAGAGCCGGGAGGAGGCGCCGGGGCGGGCGGCCGGGGCTTCCAGGGAGCGGCTGAGTGGGGGAGCCGCGCGCAGCCTCTGGGCCTGGGGCGGGCGCCCGGGGAGCGCGGGGTGTCGCCGAGGGGGCCGCACGACCCGCCCGCGATGAGCGCAAGGGCCCCGCGCCCCGGCTCTCCTCGGTGGGGATTTTCTTCACCTGGAAAACCCACAGGTTATGGGGCGGGGAGGGTGGTGGTTAATCGTCGCACAGGGAAACTGGCAGACAGGTTCTGATCAAGCCCTTTATCCCAGTCACAGGTGGCAGGTGCCGGGCGCCACGAACTCACTGTGCAGGGCGCACGCTCTCTCCCCGCCCTCCCACACCCCAGCGGCCCCAGGCCCTGAGGGATTCTCAGAATGTTCCACGTGGAGCAGCCCTTGGAGAGCCCCTCCCCTAAGAGCGGGTGGGGGGAGGAAGGGCGAGGGTTTAGACCCCCACCCCCATTCCACCCAAGCACCCCCACTTTGTCTTTACTGCATTGAGACTTTGCCTGAGAGGTCATTTAACCCACGGCCGTTACTAAACACAGCCGCCAGGTCCTTTTTCAAGTCTCATTTTGACTTCATGGTGCACGCATGACCTTGGGCCGCTTAGAAACCTGGGTGTCTCAGGTTCCCCACCCGTTATAGTCACAGTGCTTCCCTCACAGGGTCCTCGAGAGGATGAGCGAATAAACGCCTGTGAAGTGTTTAGAACATAGTGAGTCTGGATGACTCCACGGATTGTTTGCTGGGGAGCTAGGTGTGTGGCCTACGCCTGTAGTCCCAGCTACCTTGGGAAGCTGAGGTGGGAGGACCCTGGAGCCCAGGAGTTCAAGGCCAGTCTAGGCAACAGAGCCATAGCTTGTCTGTGAGGGAAAAAAATGTGTTAGATGTTGCTGTTATTGTTATTACTATTGTTTTCCAATGAGGAGAGTGAGGCCCAGAAAGGAGAAGGCATTTGCTGCCTGGACGATGTGACCAGCTGGTAGTAGAAGTGGGAGTAGCAACAAGAGGGAGTAGCAACACGAGGGAGTAGCAACACGAGGGAGTAGCAACACGAGGGAGTAGCAACAAAAGGGAGTAGCAACAAGGCTTCTTGGCTGCCCAGATGGAATCCATTATTTCTTGGACATTTAGAGGTTTGCTGCTTCATGGATACCTTTGAAGCTAAACAGATTAACAAAAGCCCACTTGGTGGTAGGCCATGCTGTGTAAGGGGCCTCTGGTACCACCTCAATGATCCTCAGAAACGGGGGAGTGAGGGGAGGAGGATGAGGAAGAGAGAAAGGAAGGCGGGGATAGAGGGAGGAGGTGGAAGAAGAGGAGTCTTGAGTCTTCTTAGCTCAGCCACTAAACAGGAGGTGGTCTCACTGGGGATGCTTCTGAGAGGACACTTCCATTAAGAAGAACTAAGCCAGG
>NW_026660257.1:433-3182 GCF_009828535.3 Hylobates moloch | reverse complement strand
TTTTTTTTTTTTTTTTTTTTTTTTTTTTTTTTTTTTTGAGACAGAGTCTCACTCTATCACCCAGGCTGGGGTGCAGTGGTGCAATATTGCCTCACTGCAACCTCTGCCACCCAGGTTCAACCGATTCTCCTGCCTCAGCCTCCCAAGTAGCTGGGATTACAGGCGCCTGCCACCGTGCCTGGCTACTTTTGTATTTTTAGTAGAGACAGGGTTTTACCATCTTGGCCAGGCTGGTCTTGAACTCCTGACCTCGTGATGCACCCGCCTTGGCCTCCCAAAGTGCTGGGATTACAGGCGTGAGCCACAGCACCCAGCCAATACTCAATGTTTCTAATATTTTAAATTACAGTGTACCAAATAAATATTAGTTTTACTATGTTTTTCATTTTTGTTTTTTTTGAGACGGAGTCTTGCCCTGTCATCAGACTAGAGGGCAGTGGCGCGATCTCAGCTCACTGTAACCTCCACTTCCTGGGTTCAAGCAATTCCTCTGCCTCAGCCTCCGCAGTAGCTGGAACTACAGGTGCACGCCACCATGCTCAGCTAATTTTTTGTATTTTAGTAGAGACAGGGTTTCATCATGTTGTCCGGGATGGTCTTGATCTCCTGACCTCCTGATCCGCCCACCTCTGCCTCTCAAAGTGCTGGGATTACAGGCGTGAGCCACCACGCCTGGCCTGTTTTTCATTTTTCTATACATTTACAACCAAAAGTAAGAGACTGTTGAATATTTTCACATTTTTTGAAGGTCACAGAGCAACGTTAACATTAACATTGATTATTAATATCACTTTGCATGGTTTCCACTTGCAAACTTTTTTTTTTGAGATGGAGTCTTGCTCTGTCACCCAGGCTGGAGTGCAGTGGAGCGATCTTGTCTCACTGCAGCCTCTGCCTCCCAGGTTCAGGTGAGTCTCTTGCCTCAGTTTCCCAAGTAGCTGGGATTACAGGTGCCCGCCACCATGCCTGGCTAATTTTTGTATTTTTAGTGGAGATGGGTTTTCACCATGTTAGCCAGCTGGTCTCGAATTCCTGTACTCAGGTGATCCGCCTGCCTCAGCTTCCTAAAGTGCTGGGATTACAGGCGTGAGCCACTGCACTCGGCCAGCAAACTTATTTTTTATGGCCCCAGACTATTGTGCAAAGCTAGAACTGCCAGCATTCTAAAAATTATTGAATCTAATTAGTACACTTCTTTTTTAAAAGAGACATAGGTTAGCAATTCTGAAGCCACTTTCTGTACATCCTAGGATTGAGCAAGTAAGTAAATATGTTGTGAACAATGACAGAATTCTCACTATTGGAAAAGGGTGTTAAAAATACAGAAAAGGGAATGGATAGAATAAATTCTGCTTTACTAGATTAGAATTGGAGACATTTAAGGTGAACTTAAGGATAAAGATAAATGGGTATAGATAGATATGTGTACATGTAGATGTATGTACATTTCTCAGCACTATCTGCTGAGAGGGCCTAGAAGCAATTACATACCTCACACTCTGGTCTTGGTTTCTAATACCAATAAAGGAACTAGCCAGGCACGGTGGCTTATGCCTGTATTCCCAGCACTTTGGGAGGCTGAGGTAGGTGGATCACTTGAGCCCCAGGAGATTGAGACCAGCCTGGGCAACGTGTCAAAACCCTGTCTCTACAAAAAACACAAAAGTTAGCCAGGCATGGTGGCACATGCCTGTGGTCTCAGCTACTTGGGAGGCTGAAGTGGGAGGATCACCTGAGCCCAGGGAGGTCGAGGCTGCAGTGAGCCATGAACGTGCCACTATACTCTAGCCTGGGACAATATAAAGGGAGTGTAGAATGTCTCACTGTGCCAGAAATTAAGAAGGAAGTGCTCAAACAATTATGTGGCCATGTCAAAGAAATACAGGAGCCAGTTTGAAGGAGATCCTAATGATCAAATTTGTGACAAACAATATCAAAATAAAAATGATGATAGTAACTGCATGAATAAATAAATAGGGAGACAGAAAAAAAATTTTTTTTTTTTTTGAAACGGAGTCTCCTCTGTCACCCAGGCTGGAGTACAGTGGCATGATGGCGGCTCACTGCAACCTCACCTCTTGGGTTCAAATGATTCTCCTCTCAGCCTCCCAAGTAGCTGGGATTACTGGCGTGAGCCACTATGCCAGGCTTTTTTTTCTTTTTTTTCTTTTTTAGCAGCGATGGGGTTTCACCATGTTAGCCAGGCTGTTCTCAAACACCTGACATCAAGTGACCCCCACCCCGGCCTCAGCCTCCCAAAGTACAGGGATTATAGGCATGAGCCACTGTGCCCAGCCAAGAGATGGAAAATTTCTTCCTTCCATTAGAAAACCAACTAATAAGTGTAGGAGAAATGATGAAATTAGAAAATCACCAATTGGTAACCATGGTATTAATAACTGACACAGAAAAAAATCAGCAATGGATGCTAAAACTAGTATGTGAAAGTGTGAGGGGTTATGCCGGGTGCAGTGGCTCACGTCTGTAATCCCAGCACTTTTGAAGGCCGAGGCGGGTGGATCACAAGGTCACGAGCCTGAAACCAGCCTGGCTAGCATGGTGAAACCCCGTCTCTACTAAAAATACAAACATTAGCTAGGCATAGTGGTGCACGACTGTAGTCCCAGCTACTTGGGAAGCTGAGGCAGGAGAATTGCTTGAACCTGGGAGGCGGAGGTTGCAGTGAGCCGAGATTGTACCACTGCACTCCAGCCTGGGTGACAGAGCAAGACTCCACCTCAAAAAAAAA
>NW_026660257.1:0-417 GCF_009828535.3 Hylobates moloch | reverse complement strand
TTTTTGTATTTTTTGGTAGAGACGGGGTTTCACTGTGGTCTCGATCTCCTGACCTCGTGATCCGCCCGCCTCGGCCTCCCAAAGTGCTGGGATTACAAGCGTGAGCCACCGTGCCCGGCCTATTATTTTTTAAACACAGGGTTGGCCAGGTGCAGTGGCTCATTCCTGTAATCCCAGCAGTTTGGGAGGCTGAGGCGGGAAGATCACTTAAGGTCAGGAGGTTGAGACCAGCCTGGCCAACATGGCAAAATCCCATCTCTACTAAAAATATAAAAATTAGTTGGGCATGGTAGTGCACACCTGTAATCCCAGCTACTCGGGAGGCTAAGGCATGACAATCACTTGAACCCGGCTGGGCGCGGTGGCTCATGCTTGTAATCCCAGCACTTTGGGAGGCCGAGGTGGGCGGATTACAAG
>NW_026660256.1:0-3182 GCF_009828535.3 Hylobates moloch | reverse complement strand
AAGTGTAGTGCAATGGAGTGGAATGGAATGGGATGGAATGGAATGGAATGGAATGGAATGGATTGGAATGGAATGGAACGGAGTGGACTTGAATGGAGGCAAATGGGAAGGTAGGGATTGGAGTGGAGAGGAGTGGAGTGGAGAAGATTGGAATAGAATTGAATGGAATTGGATGGAATGCAGAGGAGTGGAGTGGAGAAGAGTGGATTTGAATTGAATGGAAAGGATTGGAGTGGAATGGGTTCAAGTGGAAAAGAATGGAATGGAATGGAATTGAATGGAATGGAATGTAGGCGAATGAGAAGGAATGGAATGCAGCGGAGTGGAGAGGTGTGGAAAAGAGTGGGTTTGAATTGATTGGAATGGAATAGAATGGAATGGATTGGGGTGGAGTGGAATGGATTCTATGGGAAAAGAATGCAATGGAATGGATTGGAATGGAATGAAATGGAATGGAATGGAAGGGAAGGGAATGGAGTGGACAGGAATGGAGTCGATTGGGAAGGAATGGAATGCAATGGAGTGTAGAGGAGTGTAGTGGAGAAGTGTAGATTTGAATGAAATGGAATGGAATGAAATGGATTGGAGTGGAGTGGAGTGGATTCTAGTGGAAATGAATGGAATGGGATGGAATGGAATGGAATGGAATGGAAATGAATTGAATGGAATGGAATGGAATGGAATGGCATGGATGGAAAAATGTTCAAGGAGGTGTAGTGGAGTGCAATGGAGAAGAAAGGAATAGAGAGGAGTGGAGTGGAATGGAGTGGAACGGAATGGAAGGGAATATTTTGGAATGCAATGGAATGGAGCGGACTGGAATGGAGGCGAATGGGAAAGAATGCAATACAGTGCATTGAAGAGGAGAAGAGTGGATTTGAATTCAATTTAAAGGAATGTAATGTAATGGGATCGAATTGAATGCAATGCAGTGGATTGGAGTGGAGAGGATGGGAGTAGAATTGAATGGAATGGAAAGTAATGGAATGGATTGGAGTACAAAGGAAAGGAATGAAAATTAATGGGATGGAAAGAAATGGAGTGGAGTGGAGTGCAGTGTATCGCAAATGAATGGAATGGAGAGGAGTGTGGTGGAGTGGAGTGGAATCGGAAGGAATGGAATGCAGTGGATTGGAGTGGAGGGAAATGGAAGTGAGTGGAATGGATTCAGGTGGAATGGAATGGAAAGGAACGGAATGGAAAGGAATGCAATGCTGCAGATTGGAGTGGAGATTCATGGAGGGAAATGGAATGGAATAGAATGGAATGGAAAAAATTGCAGTGGAGTGCAGAGTATTGGAATGCAGAAAAAAGGAATGGAGTGGAAGGGAGTGGAAAGAAGTGGAATGGAATGGAATGGAAAATACTGGAATGGAATGGAAAGGAAAGTAGTGGGCTGGAATGGAGGCGAATGGGAAGGAATGGAATGCAGGGGACTGGAGAAGAGTGGAGTGGAGAAGAGTAGATTTCAATTGAGTGGAAGGGAATGTAAAGGATTGGATGGGAGTGGAGTGGATTCTACTGGAAAAGAATGGAGTGGAAAGGAATGGAATGGAATGCAATGGAATGGAATGGAATGGAATGACATGGAATGGAGTGGAACGCAATGCAATGGAATGGAATGGAATGGAATAGAATGGAATGTAATGGAATAAAGTGCAGTGGACTGCAGAGTGAGTGCATTGGAGATCTATGGAGAAGAAAGGAAGGAGTGCATTACATGGAAACGGTGGATTGGAATGGGATGGAATGGGATGGAATTGGATGTAATGGAATGGAATGGAATGAATGGGATGGAATGGAATGGAATGGAATGGAATGGAATGGAATGGAATGGAATGGAATGGAATGGAATGGAATGGAAGGGAATGCAATAGAATGGAATGGAAAGGAATGGAACGGAGTGGATTCGAATAGAGCTGACTGGGAACGAATGGAATGCACTGGTGTGGAGAGGAGAGGAGTTCAGAAGAGTGGATTTCAATGAAATGGAATGGAATGGTATGGAAAGGAATGGAATCGAATGGAATGGAATAGAATGCAGAGGATTGGAGTTGAGTGGTTTGTATTAGAATGGAACGGAATGGAATGGAATATATTGGAACGGAAAAAAAAGGAATGGAATGGATTAGAATGCAGTGGAGTGGAATGCAGTGTATTGGAATTGAATGGAATTGAGAGGAGTGCAGTGTCGTGGAGTGGAATGGGAATGAATGGAATGGAGTGGAGTGGGGTGGAATGGAGGGGAGTAGAGTGGTTTCAGGTGGAATGGAATGGAATGGATTAGATTGGAATGAAATGGAATAGAGTGGATTGGAGTGGATTTGCATAGTGGGGAATGGAATGCAATGAATTGGAATGAACTGGAAGGGAACAGAACACAATGGAGTGCAATGGAATGAAATGGAAAAAAGTGCAGCGGAGTGCAGTGGAATCGAATGGAGAAGAAAGGAAGGGCGTGGAGTGGAGTGGAATGGAATGGAATGGAATGGAATGGAATGGAATGAAATGGAATGGAATATAATGGAATGGAATGAAATGGAATGGAATATAATGGAATGGAATGCAGTGGAATGGAGTGGACTGGAATGGAGACGAATGGGAAGGAATGTAATGCAGTGGAGTGGAGAGTAATGGAGAGGAGAAGAGTGGATTGGAAATGAATTCAATGGAATGGAATGGATTGGAGTGGAGTGGAGTGGTTTCTAGTGGAAAAGAATGAAATGGAATGGAATGGAAAGGAAAGTAGTGGGCTCGAATGCAGGCGAATGGGAAGGAATAGAATGCAGTGGACGAGAGAAGAGTGGAGTGGAGAAGAGTAGATTTGAATTGAATGGAATGGAATGGATTGGATTGGAGTGGAGTGGATTCTAGTGGAAAAGAATGGAATGGAATGGAATGGAATGGAATGGAATGGAATTTAATGGAAAAGTGCAGTGGACTGCAGTGGAGAGGAATGGAGAAGAAAGAAAGGCAGTGGTGAGGAGTGGAATGGAGTGGAATGAAATGGAATGGAAAGAAATTCAATGGAATGGAAAGGAGTGGACTGGAAGGGAGGTAAATAGGAAGAAATGGAATGCAGTGCTTTGGAGAGGAGTGGAGTGGAGAAGAGTGGATTTGAACTGAAAGGAATGCAAAGGAAACGATTTGAGTGGAGTGGAGTGGATTCTATTGGAACAGAA
>NW_026660255.1:0-3182 GCF_009828535.3 Hylobates moloch | reverse complement strand
TGTAGTTTTTATTTGAAGATACTTCATTTTCCACTATAGGCCCGTTACGGCTCCGAATGTCCACTTGCAGTTTCTACAGAAAGAGTGTCTCAGAACTGCTCAATCAAAAGTAAGCTTCATCTCTGCTACTTGAAAGCACAGAACAGAAATTAGTTTCAGAGAATGCTTCTGTGTAGTTTTTATTCGAAAATATTCCTTTTTCCTCTATAGGCCCCTTAGTTCCCTGAATGTCCGCATGCACATTCTACAGAGACACTTTTTCAGAACTGCTCAATCAAAAGTAAGGTTCATCTCTTTTAGATGAATGCAAAGAACAGAAAGAAGTTTCGCAGAATGCTTCTGTGTAGTTCTTTATTTGGGGATATTCCTTTTTCCACTATAGGCCCGTTACCGGTCCGAATGACCACTTGCAGTCTACAGAAAGAGTGTTTCAGAACTGCTCAATCAAAAGTAAGCTTCAACTCTCTTAGTTGAATGCACAGAACAGAAAGAAGTTTCGCAGAATGGTTCTGTGTAGTTTTTACTTGAAGATATTCCCTTTTCCACTAAAGGCCCCTTAGCACTCCAAACGTCCACTTGCAGTTTCTACAGAAAGAGTGTTTCAGGACTGCTCAATCAAAAGTAAGCTTCAACTCTTTTAGTTGAATGCACAGAACAGAAAGAAGTTTCACAGAATGCTTCTCTGTTGTTTTTATTTGAAGATATTCCTTTTTCTACTTTCCCCCCTTTAACGCTGTGAATTTCCACTTGCAGTTTCTACAGAAAGGGTGCTTCAGAACTGCTCCATCAAAAGTAAGCTTCAACTCTGTTAGTTGAATGCACAGAACAGAAACAAGTTCCACAGAATGCTTCTCTGTAGTTTTTATTTGAAGATATTTCTTTTCCCTGTACAGGACCCTTAGCGCTCCCAATGTCCTCTTGCAGTTTATACAGAAAGAGTGTTTAAGAACTGCTCATTAAAAACTAAGCGTCAACTCTGTTCCTTGAATGCACAGAACAGAAAGATGTTTCACAGAATGCTTCTGTGTAGTTTTTACTTGAAGATATTCCTTTTTCCACGATAGGCCCCTTACCCCTATGAATGTCCACTTGCAGTTTCTACAGAAAGAGTGTTTCAGAAATGCTCAATCAAAAGTAACGTTCAACTCTGTTAGCTGAATGCACAGAACAGAAAGAAGTTTCACAGAATGCTTCTGTGCAGTTTTTATTTGATGATATTCCTTTTTCCACTATAGGCCCCTTTGCGCTCGGAATGTCCGCTTGCAGTTTATACAGAAAGAGTGTCACAGAAATGCTCAATCAAAAGTAGGCTTCAACTCTGTTAGTTGAATGCACAGAATGGAAAGAAGTTTCACAGAATGCTTCTGTGTAGTTTTTATTTGAAGATACTTCATTTTCCACTATAGGCCCGGTACGGCTCCGAATGTCCACTTGCAGTTTCTACAGAAAGAGTGTCTAAGAACTGCTCAATCAAAAGTAAGCTTCCTCTCTGCTACTTGAAAGCACAGAACAGAAATTAGTTTGAGAGAATGCTTCTGTGTAGTTTTTATTCGAAGATATTGCTTTTTCCTCTATAGGCCCCTTAGTTCTCTGAATGTCCGCATGCACATTCTACAGAAACACTCTTTCAGAACTGCTCAATCAAAAGTAAGGTTCATCTTTGTTAGATGAATGCAAAGAACAGAAAGAAGTTTCACAGAATGCTTCTGTGTAGTTCTTTATTTGTGGATATTCCTTTTTCCACTACAGGCCCATTACCGGTCCGAATGTCCACTTGCAGTTTCTACAGAAAGAGTGTTTCAGAACTACTCAATCAAAAGGAAGCTTCAACTCTGTTAGTTGAATACAAAGAACAGAAAGAAGTTTCACACAAGGCTTCTGTGTAGTTTTTATTTGAAGATACTTCTTTTTCCACAGTAGGCCCCTTTGCGCTCGGAATGTACACTTGCAGTTTCTACAGAAAGAGTGTTTCAGAACTGCTCAATCAAAAGTAAGCTTCCACTCTCTTAATTGAATGCACAGAACAGAAAGAAGTTTCGCAGAATGCTTCTGTGTAGTTTTTATTTGAAGATATTCCCTTTTCCACTAAATGCCCCTTAGCACTCCAAATGTCCACTTGCACTTTCTACAGAAAGAGTGTTTCAGGACTGCGCAATCAAAAGTAAGCTTCAACTGTTAGTTGAATGCACAGAACAGAAAGAAGTTTCACAGAATGCTTCTCTGTTTTTTTTATTTTAAGATATTCCTTTTTCCACTATACGCCCCTTAACGCTGTGAATTTCCACTTGCAGTTTCTACAGAAAGAGTGTTTCAGAACTGCTCCATCAAAAGTAAGCTTCAACTCTGTTAGTTGAAGGCACAGAACGGAAACAAGTTCCACAGAATGCTTCTGTGTAGTTTTTATTTGAAGATATTTCTTTTCCCGGTACAGGACCCTTAGCGCTCCGAATGTCCTCTTGCAGTTTATAGAGAAAGAGTGTTTCAGATCTGCTTAGTAAAAAATTAGCGTCAACTCTGTTCCTTGAATGAACAGAACAGAAAGAGGTTTCACAGAATGCTTCTGTGTAGTTTTTATTTTAAGATAGTCCTTTTTCCAGTATAGACCCCTTAGCCCTTGGAATATCCACCTTCAGTTTTTTCAAAAAGAGTGTTTCAGAACTGCTCCATCAAAAATAATGTTCAACTCTGTTAGATGAATTCACAGAACAGAAAGGAATTTCACAGAATGCTTCTGTGTAGTTTATATTTGAAGATATTCCTTTTTGCACTATAGGTCCCTTAGCACTCTGTATGTCCATTTGCAATTTCTACAGAAAGAGTGTTTTAGAGCTGCTCAATCAAAAGTAAGGTTCAATCCTGTCACTTGAATGCACAGAATGGAAAGAAGTTTCACAGAATGCTTCTGTGTAGTTTTTATTTGAATATATTCCTTTTTGCACTATAGGTCCCTTAGCACTCTGTAGGTCCACTTGCAATTTTTATAGAAAGAGTGTTTCAGAGCTGCTCAATCAAAAGTAATGCAAATCAAAACCACAGTGAGATACCATCTCACACCAGTTAGAATGGCTATCATTAAAAAATCAGGAAACAACAGGTTCTGGAGAGGATGTGGAGAAATAGGAACACTTTTACACTGTTGGTGGGACTGTAAACTAGTTCAACCATTGTGGAAGTCAGTGTGG
>NW_026660254.1:0-3182 GCF_009828535.3 Hylobates moloch | reverse complement strand
GGTGTTTGGTTTTTTGTCCTTGCGATAGTTTACTGAGAATGATGTTTTCCAGTTTCATCCATGTCCCTACAAAGGACACGAACTCATCATTTTTTATGGCTGCATAGTATTCCATGGTGTATATGTGCCACATTTTCTTAATCCAGTCTATCGTTGTTGGACATTTGGGTTGGTTCCAACTCTTTGCTATTGTGAATAGTGCTGCAATAAACATACGTGTGCATGTGTCTTTATAGCAGCATGATTTATAGTCCTTTGGGTATATACCCAGTAATGGGATGGCTGGGTCAAATGGTATTTCTAGTTCTAGATCCCTGAGGAATCGCCACACTGACTTCCACAATGGTTGAACTAGTTTACAGTCCCACCAACAGTGTAAAAGTGTTCCTATTTCTCCACATCCTCTCCAGCACCTGTTGTTTCCTGATTTTTTAATGATGGCCATTCTAACTGGTGTGAGATGGTATCTCACTGTGGTTTTGATTTGCATTTCTCTGATGGCCAGTGATGATGAGCATTTCTTCATGTGTTTTTTGGCTGCATAAATGTCTTCTTTTGAGAAGTGTCTGTTCATGTCCTCTGCCCACTTTTTGATGGGGTTGTTTGTTTTTTTCTTGTAAATTTGTTTGAGTTCATTGTAGATTCTGGATATTAGCCCTTTGTCAGATGAGTAGGTTGCAAAAATTTTCTCCCATTCTGTAGGTTGCCTGTTCACTCTGATGATAGTTTCTTTTGCTGTGCAGAAGCTCTTTAGTTTAATGAGATCCCATTTGTCGATTTTGGCTTTTGTTGCCATTGCTTTTGGTGTTTTAGACTTATTTTATATTTTTAATCTACTTTAGCAGACCCACTTCATTCTTCTACATGTAAGGTTGAAACAGTTTTGAGTGATAAAGGACTGATTTTATGGAGCAACTAATGATTTTGCTGTTGCTACTTTTGTGCCAGCAAATACGTAATTCACAAGGATGTTATAAGAAAGATATTTATCAAGCCTCTAAAAAAAAAGAAAGTAATCAAAAGATCAGGATGTATAAATTTCTTAAGACTACTCATGACATCAAGGAAGATGAATCAGTATTAATAATTCACTAATTTGTACTTACAGTCAGGTGCTGGGTCAAATTAAATCGGAATGATTTGTTGACATGTGGATATCCGGGTTCATGATGGATTCACATTAAAACAATTTTTATGTTTTAAGCCTTCTCCCATCAAATAGGTTTTATGGTCTTGTGTACACATTACATGAGGGAAATAGTACTTTAACATTTTACATGCTGATGTATAGTCTATATCAGCAGTCCCCAATCTTTTTGGCACCAGGAACCAGTTTCATGGAAGATAATTTTGCCGTGGAGTGGGGTTGGGGAAGGGAGATGGTTTCGGGATGAAACCGTTCCACCTCAGATATCAGGCATTACATTCTCATAAGAAGCATGCAACCTAGACCCCTCAAATGTGCAGTTCACAATAGGGTTCGTGCTCCTATGAGAATCTAATGCTGCCACTGATTTAACAGGAGGCGGAGCTCAGGAGGTAATACTCGCTCACCTGCTGCTCACCTCCTGCTGTGTGGCCCCGTTCCTAACAGACCATGCACCAGTACCAGTTAGTAACCTGGGAGTTGGGGACCCCTATTCTACATGTTATAAAAACTTAGGCTGGGCGCGATGGCTCACGCCTGTAATCCCAGCACTTTGGGAAGTCGAGGCGGGCGAATCATGAGGTCAGGATATCGTGACCATCCTGGCTAACATGGTGAAACCCCGTCTCTACTAAAAATCCAAAGAAAATAGCCGGGCGTGGTGGCACGTGCATGTAGTCCGAACTACTCGGGAGGCTGAGGCAGGAGAATCACTTCAACCCGGGAGCCGGAGGTTGCAGTGAACCGAGATCGCGCCACTGCACTCCAGCCTGGGTAACAGAGTGAGACTTCGTTTCAAAAACAAAACAAAACAAAAACTTAAAGAGTTATTTGAGCCGGACACAGTTGCATAGACCTGTAGTCCCCAGCTACTTGGTGGGCTGAGGCAGGAGGATTGCTTGAGACCAGGAGTTCGAGGTTACAGTGAGCTATGATTGTGCTACTTACACTCCAGCCTGGGTGACAGAGCAAGTCCCTGCCTCTAAAAATAAAATAAATTTGAAAAGAATTATTTGGTGATTCAAATATAAAACAAAATCTATCAGATCTATTTCTGAAAAACGTATTGTTACATTGTTACATGTTTTAAGAAGGGAATTAAATTCCTAGACTCTGTATAGTATAGGAGTTCAACACTATAGGTTGGTCTATACTTCTAATGTTGGATATGTATTTTGTGACTTTTATTTAAAATATCATACATTTTATGGCATTTCTTGCTTTGCATTTATTACTGGCCGTACCCAGAATCCTTTCCTTCTAATAAAAGCAACCTCTTTTCCCAAACGTTTACATGTTGTTCATATTTTCAACCCCCTACACTGTTGTTAGGTCTTGAATTTGGAAGAATTAAAGGGAATAACATTAATGACAGTGAACTATGAATTAGGAACCTCATCCTATCAATAGCCCATTTCCCTCCTTTTCAGTTTTGTGTCTTAGTAATAGTCCTTAAACAACAAATGATAAATTCAGTGATCTGAGCCAATTTCCTCTTGATATGGAACAATTCAACAAAGACTCACATAAGCTACCATTTCCTAATTAGCCCCTTAACTGTTGACTTGAGAAAGGGTTTACAATACAGGATTCTTTTTTTTTTTTTCTTTTTTATTATACTTTAGGGTTTTAGGGTACATGTGCACAATGTGACAATGTGCAGGTTTGTTACATATGTATCCATGTGCCATGTTGATTTCCTGCACCCATTAACTCGTCCTTTAGCATTAGGTGTATCTCCTAATGCTGTCCCTCCCCCCTCCCCCCACCCCACAACAGTCCCCGGAGTGTGATGTTCCCCTTCCTGTGTCCATGAGTTCTCATTGTTCAATTCCCACCTATGAGTGAGAACATGCGGTGTTTGGTTTTTTGTCCTTGCGATAGTTTACTGAGAATGATGTTTTCCAGTTTCATCCATGTCCCTACAAAGGACACGAACTCATCATTTTTTATGGCTGCATAGTATTCCATGGTGTATATGTGCCACATTTTCTTAATCCAGTCTATCGTTGTTGGACATTTGGGTTGGTTCCAA
>NW_026660253.1:0-3182 GCF_009828535.3 Hylobates moloch | reverse complement strand
GGTGTTTGGTTTTTTGTCCTTGCGATAGTTTACTGAGAATGATGTTTTCCAGTTTCATCCATGTCCCTACAAAGGACACGAACTCATCATTTTTTATGGCTGCATAGTATTCCATGGTGTATATGTGCCACATTTTCTTAATCCAGTCTATCGTTGTTGGACATTTGGGTTGGTTCCAACTCTTTGCTATTGTGAATAGTGCTGCAATAAACATACGTGTGCATGTGTCTTTATAGCAGCATGATTTATAGTCCTTTGGGTATATACCCAGTAATGGGATGGCTGGGTCAAATGGTATTTCTAGTTCTAGATCCCTGAGGAATCGCCACACTGACTTCCACAATGGTTGAACTAGTTTACAGTCCCACCAACAGTGTAAAAGTGTTCCTATTTCTCCACATCCTCTCCAGCACCTGTTGTTTCCTGATTTTTTAATGATGGCCATTCTAACTGGTGTGAGATGGTATCTCACTGTGGTTTTGATTTGCATTTCTCTGATGGCCAGTGATGATGAGCATTTCTTCATGTGTTTTTTGGCTGCATAAATGTCTTCTTTTGAGAAGTGTCTGTTCATGTCCTCTGCCCACTTTTTGATGGGGTTGTTTGTTTTTTTCTTGTAAATTTGTTTGAGTTCATTGTAGATTCTGGATATTAGCCCTTTGTCAGATGAGTAGGTTGCAAAAATTTTCTCCCATTCTGTAGGTTGCCTGTTCACTCTGATGATAGTTTCTTTTGCTGTGCAGAAGCTCTTTAGTTTAATGAGATCCCATTTGTCGATTTTGGCTTTTGTTGCCATTGCTTTTGGTGTTTTAGACTTATTTTATATTTTTAATCTACTTTAGCAGACCCACTTCATTCTTCTACATGTAAGGTTGAAACAGTTTTGAGTGATAAAGGACTGATTTTATGGAGCAACTAATGATTTTGCTGTTGCTACTTTTGTGCCAGCAAATACGTAATTCACAAGGATGTTATAAGAAAGATATTTATCAAGCCTCTAAAAAAAAAGAAAGTAATCAAAAGATCAGGATGTATAAATTTCTTAAGACTACTCATGACATCAAGGAAGATGAATCAGTATTAATAATTCACTAATTTGTACTTACAGTCAGGTGCTGGGTCAAATTAAATCGGAATGATTTGTTGACATGTGGATATCCGGGTTCATGATGGATTCACATTAAAACAATTTTTATGTTTTAAGCCTTCTCCCATCAAATAGGTTTTATGGTCTTGTGTACACATTACATGAGGGAAATAGTACTTTAACATTTTACATGCTGATGTATAGTCTATATCAGCAGTCCCCAATCTTTTTGGCACCAGGAACCAGTTTCATGGAAGATAATTTTGCCGTGGAGTGGGGTTGGGGAAGGGAGATGGTTTCGGGATGAAACCGTTCCACCTCAGATATCAGGCATTACATTCTCATAAGAAGCATGCAACCTAGATCCCTCAAATGTGCAGCTCACAATAGGGTTCGTGCTCCTATGAGAATCTAATGCTGCCACTGATTTAACAGGAGGCAGAGCTCAGGAGGTAATACTCGCTCACCTGCTGCTCACCTCCTGCTGTGTGGCCCCGTTCCTAACAGACCATGCACCAGTACCAGTTAGTAACCTGGGAGTTGGGGACCCCTATTCTACATGTTATAAAAACTTAGGCTGGGCGCGATGGCTCACGCCTGTAATCCCAGCACTTTGGGAAGTCGAGGCGGGCGAATCATGAGGTCAGGATATCGTGACCATCCTGGCTAACATGGTGAAACCCCGTCTCTACTAAAAATCCAAAGAAAATAGCCGGGCGTGGTGGCACGTGCATGTAGTCCGAACTACTCGGGAGGCTGAGGCAGGAGAATCACTTCAACCCGGGAGTCGGAGGTTGCAGTGAACCGAGATCGCGCCACTGCACTCCAGCCTGGGTAACAGAGTGAGACTTCGTTTCAAAAACAAAACAAAACAAAAACTTAAAGAGTTATTTGAGCCGGACACAGTTGCATAGACCTGTAGTCCCCAGCTACTTGGTGGGCTGAGGCAGGAGGATTGCTTGAGACCAGGAGTTCGAGGTTACAGTGAGCTATGATTGTGCTACTTACACTCCAGCCTGGGTGACAGAGCAAGTCCCTGCCTCTAAAAATAAAATAAATTTGAAAAGAATTATTTGGTGATTCAAATATAAAACAAAATCTATCAGATCTATTTCTGAAAAACGTATTGTTACATTGTTACATGTTTTAAGAAGGGAATTAAATTCCTAGACTCTGTATAGTATAGGAGTTCAACACTATAGGTTGGTCTATACTTCTAATGTTGGATATGTATTTTGTGACTTTTATTTAAAATATCATACATTTTATGGCATTTCTTGCTTTGCATTTATTACTGGCCGTACCCAGAATCCTTTCCTTCTAATAAAAGCAACCTCTTTTCCCAAACGTTTACATGTTGTTCATATTTTCAACCCCCTACACTGTTGTTAGGTCTTGAATTTGGAAGAATTAAAGGGAATAACATTAATGACAGTGAACTATGAATTAGGAACCTCATCCTATCAATAGCCCATTTCCCTCCTTTTCAGTTTTGTGTCTTAGTAATAGTCCTTAAACAACAAATGATAAATTCAGTGATCTGAGCCAATTTCCTCTTGATATGGAACAATTCAACAAAGACTCACATAAGCTACCATTTCCTAATTAGCCCCTTAACTGTTGACTTGAGAAAGGGTTTACAATACAGGATTCTTTTTTTTTTTTTCTTTTTTATTATACTTTAGGGTTTTAGGGTACATGTGCACAATGTGACAATGTGCAGGTTTGTTACATATGTATCCATGTGCCATGTTGATTTCCTGCACCCATTAACTCGTCCTTTAGCATTAGGTGTATCTCCTAATGCTGTCCCTCCCCCCTCCCCCCACCCCACAACAGTCCCCGGAGTGTGATGTTCCCCTTCCTGTGTCCATGAGTTCTCATTGTTCAATTCCCACCTATGAGTGAGAACATGCGGTGTTTGGTTTTTTGTCCTTGCGATAGTTTACTGAGAATGATGTTTTCCAGTTTCATCCATGTCCCTACAAAGGACACGAACTCATCATTTTTTATGGCTGCATAGTATTCCATGGTGTATATGTGCCACATTTTCTTAATCCAGTCTATCGTTGTTGGACATTTGGGTTGGTTCCAA
>NW_026660252.1:0-3183 GCF_009828535.3 Hylobates moloch | reverse complement strand
TAATAGATGGTGGTATATTCTATAGCCCCATTAACCATAAACTCTCTCTCTCTCTCTCTCTTTCTCTCTCACTCACAAACACACACACACACACACACACGTTCACACACCAGAGACCAACAGATTTTAGTGGCTGCTTATTAGAATGAAGACTCCATCTATCTGAAAGCCCATCCCTCTGACTGTGCCAGATCTCTGTGTCTAACTGGTCCGTAATTCCCTCTCTGTGTGGAGGGGCAGATGTGCTTCTTTCATCAGCTCACTGGCACTGCTTCTAAACAAGGTCTCTATTCCTTCAGATAGTGAGAAATTTAGGGCTCAACCTTGAATGAGCAGCAGCCTGCAAACCTTGCAGACAGATCCGCTTGTTAAAGGGAACTCTAATCCCTCTTGTTCTTATCATGAAGGAAGATCTAGATTGGACATCAAGAGAAAGAACCTATAGCAGATCCCCCTCTTACCATTGACCTTGAACAAGTTCCCTGACCTCCTCCCTCCTGTTAGCCAAGCAGTGACTGTGCACCAAGTCAATTCTGCATCCAGAGAGAAAGTCTCCAAGAGACACGTGATGCTGCAACTGACGCAGGAGATGGGAAGAGGAGATGGTCCTTGAGGCACGTCCACAGCCCCTGGGACAACGCCACCAAATGGATGTCTCCATGACCTCACGAAGTTCTCAAATGGTGCTAACCAACCCCCACGCTGACCTGAGGTGGCAAACTACCTGAGAAGGTCATAGAATGTCACCTTTCCCAATGACTGGATTCTTCACATGTCTTTTAAAAATGGGTGTCTGGTCTGTAGCAAATAACACGCAGAAAAGAGAAGTGGGAGGTGGGAAAGAGAGGCAAGATTATTTTTAAAAGTGTATATGTGTGTGTATCTACATTTATATAAATAGCAACCAGAATGGAACACGGAGGGCTCTTACTATTTTAAGGACAAGCTCCAGTAGTAAAGTAATCTTCTGAGTGACGCCACTTTTTGGCTGGTAGCTCTCGCGCCCAGGCGAGGCTGGAATGCTTTTTATTCAAGTCACATTGAATGCCTCTTACGAATCCATCCATCTTAATCAGCACCTACCACTTGCAGCAGCGGTCCTGCAGTCAGGAAGCCGAGGGGACGGGGGTGTGAGGGCAGTGGCGAGAGGTGACATCATAGAAGGAAGAAAGGAAAGAAAGGGGGTGGAAAGAGCTGGTGAGGAGGGAGGAGGCGGGGACCCAGCTGTCCCACACCTCTGCATGCCTCCTTCATCTGGATGATGCTCTCAGCCAGGTGGCAGGCTGAACGCTGAGCGGGCCCAGGGCCTGAGTCTTCAGGGTGGACATGCTGCAGTGCTCAGCAGTTCCAGAAGCAGGTGGCCCTGCACCTACGGCTACTGAGGCAGGGTGCAGAGAAGGCGGTGCTAAGCATGGGAGAGGCTGGGGGCTGTCCCTTGAATCTCCCCTCTGCTCTGCTCCTAGCTCACCCTACACTGGGAGCCCCTTTGTCTTCCAGCAACCTGCCCCCAGCCCACTTGACTTCTGACCCACTCATGCCACTCCTGCTCCTCCTCTGTGGTCCTTTAGAATATTTCTGTTGTGGCTTCAGTTGCCCCCAAAGCCCAGTTATTCAAAGAGGGGCTGGGGCTCCCTATCTCACTCAGCCTTAGCTATATAGCCCTACACCTGCAGCCTCAGCCCACCCCATGGCAATCAGGGTAGGGCCTGGAGTGAATTCTGCAGCTGCAGGCCTGAACTCAGCAAACTTCTATGCCCACCAAGCCTTGGTCTGCCCTATCATGAGGCCTAGATCCTGTTTGGTGTTTCACTTACCTTCAGTAGCTGGGACCCACTAGAAACTGCAGTCCCCTTGGCTGGGCCCTGAAAGTTCTGCCACCCCCTTGACATGGTTCCCCAACGTCTAACTGATAGCTGAAGTCCTCCCTGCAAAGAACCCATCATGCAATTTGGTTTCCCACTGTCATCCTGCCAGGGGGTTCCTAAGAACTAAACCCTGGAGAAATTGCCACCAATCTGAATCCAGCCTGAGCTTTTCATGCACCTTCAGACCCTCTCATTTTGAGTTGCTGCACTGTCTTTGGGGGCAGCCTCGGCTAATCCAGGTCCCCCAGCCTAGCCCCAGGCCCCTCACCTGGGGATGGCACTCAGCTGCACCCTCTGGATGTGACACCCCCCATGCAGCGCTGGAGGGCTTGGGCTTGGGTCTGTGAAATTCTAGCTTCTCAAAATGCAGGGTGAGTGGCAGACCAGCAGCAAGATTCTTTGCCAGAGGAAGGGCAGAAGTGGGCTCTGCAAGGTGCCTGTCCTCAAGCCTGGTCCCCACACGGTCACATCTGCTCTAAGAATCAAATCTGGGAACCAGAGTCCATGATCAGAGTTGGGAGTAACCTGGGTGTTATTGCCACACTCGGGTGCCTCCGAGCCTTAAGAAATTAACGTGCATTGAATATCTACTCTCCACTTGTCTGTTTCTTACTCCATTTAATCAGCAGAACAGCTATGGAAGAAAAAAACATACCCATTTTACTGATGAGGAAACTAATTCAGGACTTTAGCAACTTGTCTGAGTTATGGAACTAATTAACAATAGAGCCAGAATGCAAATAAAAATCAAATTCCAAAGCTCATGAGGCCTCCCCCTAAATTTTAGCCCAGGAAAAGGACAGCAGTCGGTGGGACAGCAAAAACATGTGGATGGGGGAAGAGAAGACGGGGATACACAGAAAACACACTTCCAGTGTCACAAGTCACATCTTAGCAAAGGCCACTCAAAGAGAGATGAGCTCAAGCCCTGTGTTACATTCGCCCATCTATGGTGGGACCTCCTTGTATGAACAGCATTGTCTGAGAAGGCCCTGCAGCCAACGAGACTCAGGCTAGGTCAACACTGCAAAAAGCCTCAATGATTCATGATCACACAGGATGTATAGACGAGAGCATTTTTGCCTTTACTATCAGCGTATGCTGGTAAGAGGCAGGAGATAGGACAAATCCATTTGTGAGCTGTTAAATTTGGGGTATTGGCTGGGCATGGTGGCTCACACCTATAATCCCAGTGCTTTAGGAGACTGAAGCAGGTGGATCCCTTGAACCCAGGAGTTCAGGACCAGTCTGCACAGCATGATGAAACCCTAGATCATATATATATATATATATGATACATATAGTAGATATATATATG
>NW_026660251.1:0-3184 GCF_009828535.3 Hylobates moloch | reverse complement strand
ATATTGGCCAGGCTGGTCTCACACTCCTGATCTTGTGATCTGCCTGCTTTGGCCTCCCAAAGTGCTGGGACTAGAGGCATGAGCCACTGCATCCGGCCTATACTTACAATTTTTAAGAGGCTGTTGCTGTCTTCTGTTTTCAGAGAAGTGCATTTCAAGTTTATAAAATTGCCTAGCATGGTGGCTCATACCTTTAATCCCAGCACTTTGAGGGCTGAGGTGGGAGGATTGCTTGAGCTCAGGAGATCAAGACGAGCCTGGGCAACATGGTGAAACCCCATCTCTACAAAAAATAAAAAAAATTAACCAGGTGTGGAAGTGCACACCAGTTGCCTCAGCTACTCAGGAGGCTGAGGCGAGAGGATGGCTTGAGCTCTGGAGGTTGATGCTGCAGTGAACCATGATTGTGCTACTGCACTCCAGCCTGGATGTGACCAAGTGAGACCTTGCCTCAAAAAGTAACTAACTAACTAACTAAATAAAAGTTTACAAAGTCATTAGAAGAATTGGTGTGCAGCCCAGGGAAAAGTAATAGCTGGATAAGCCCAGAACAGCGAAATGCTTTTTCTGAGAGAAGCAGACCTGCTGAGGCCCAAACTCACTCTTCTCAGAGAGCACATCTGCAGGTGATGTTTGGGCAACCCCAGCTTGGCTTGCCTTGGGACACTTCCAGTAGCTCCAGTTCAGGGTTGGAAAACCTGTTCTGCCACTGTCTTGTGGATGCCACTCCCAGGTTTATATATTTATTTATTTTTTGATGGACTTTCGCTCAGTCACCCAGGCAGGAGTGCAGTGGCATAATCTCAGTCACTGCAACCTCCACCTCCCAGGTTGGAGAGATTCTCCTGTCTCAGCCTCCTGAGTAAAACTGGGACCACAGATACCCGCCGCCAAGCCTTGCTAATTTCTGTGTTTTTAGTAGAGACAGGATTTTCCCATGTTGGCCAGGCTGGTTTCAAACTCCTGGCCTCAAGTGATCTGCCTGCCTCAGCCTCCCAAAGTGCTAGGATGACAGGAATGAGCCACCACACCCAGCGCAATCTTAGGTGGATTTTCTCCATTTTACTTGTACTCGTGTGTGTGTGTGTGTGTGTGTGTGTGTGTAGTAAATTTTATACAATTTGCTTCCTACGTAGGTTTGCATATTCACGCCCACATTCAAAATACTGATCAGGGCTGAGGCAAGTGGGTCACTTGAGGTCAGGAGTTTGAGATCCACCGGGCCAACATGGTGAAACCCCATCCCTACTAGAAACACAAAAATTTGCTGGGCGTGGTGGTGGGTGCCTGCAATCTCAGCTATTTGGAAGGCTGAGGCAGGAGAATTGCTTGAACCCAGAAGGTGGAGGTTGCAGTGAGCCAAGACTGCACCACTATACTCCAGCCTGGGAGACACAGCGAGACTCCATCTCAAAACAAATCAAATCAAAACAAAACAAAAAACATTAATCAGATAGTATGTAACATTTTTGAGATTGGCTTCCCCCCCACCCTCCCGCTCCCACCCAAAGCATAATTCCCTAGAGATTAATTCATCTCGGCCGGGCGCGGTGGTTCACGCCTATAATCCCAGCACTTTGGGAGGCCGAGGCAGGCGGATCATGAGGTCAGGAGATTGAGACCATCCTGGCTAACACGGTGAAACCCCATCTCTACTAAAACTACAAAAAATTAGCCGGGCGTGGTGGCGGGTGCCTGTAGTCCCAGCTACTCGGGAGGCTGAGGCAGGAGAATGGCGTGAACATGGGAGACAGAGCTTGCAGTGAGCCGAGATCCCGCCACTGCACTCCAGCCTGGGCGACAGAACAAGACTCTGTCTCAAAAAAAAAAAAAAAAAAGAGATTCATTCATCTCATCTGTTGTGCATCTCAATAGTTTATTCTTTTTTATTTATTTTTTTGAGACTGGGTCTTGCTCTGTGGCCCTGGCTGGAGTGCAGTGATGAAATCATGACTCAGGCCGGGCGCGGTGGCTCACGCTTGTAATCCCAGCACTTTGGGAGGCCGAGGTGGGCGGATCACGAGGTCAGGAGATCGAGACCACGGTGAAACCCCGTCTCTACTAAAAAATACAAAAAATTAGCCGGGTGTGGTGGCGGGCGCCTGTAGTCCCAGCTACTTGGAGAGGCTGAGGCAGGAGAATGGCGTGAACCCAGGAGGCGGAGCTTGCAGTGAGCCGAGATTGCGCCACTGCACTCCAGTCTGGGCGACAGAGGGAGACTCCATCTCAAAAAAAAAAAAAAGAAATCATGACTCACACTTCCTTGATCTCCCAGCCTCAAGTGATTCTCTCTCCTCAGCCTCCTGAGTAGCTGGGACTATAGGCATGTGCTGCCACGCCTCACTCATTTTTAAAAGTTTTCTAGAGATACTGTCTCCCTATGTTGGCCAGGCTGGTCTCAAACTCCTGGGCTCAGGCGATCCTCCTACCTTGGCCTCCCAAAATGCTGGGATTACAGGCATGAGCCACCGCTCCCAGTTTGATGATTACTCTTGGTGGAGACCCAAAGTGCCATAATTCAGAGCCAGAATCTTTTTTTTTTTTTTTTTTTTGAGACGGAGTCTGGCTTTGTCGCCCAGGTTGGAGTACAGTGGCGCAACCTCGGCTCGGTGCAAGCTCCACCTCCCGGGTTCACGCCATTCTCCTGCCTCAGCCTCCCCAGTAGCTGGGACTACAGGTGCCCGCCACTATGCCCGGCTAATTTTTTGTATTTTTAGTAGAGACGGGGTTTCACCATGTTAGCCAGGATGGTCTCGATCTCCTGACCTCGTGATCTGCCCGCCTCGGCCTCCCAAAGTGCTGGGATTACAGACGTGAGCCACTGCGCCCGGCCCAGAGCCAGAATCTTAGAAGAGCTTAATGAATTCAACTTAAGATAAAACAGTATAGCTAAAATGAAACACCTACAAAATTTCTGACAAGTATGGGCAGTCAGGTTTCCATATGTAGTTGGTAGAAGTGGTATGCTTAGTATAAACATAATGTGAAATGCTGGGTATTTCCTGAATTGTGTTAAAACCACAGCTACCGGCTAAAATAAAGCTATTGCTCTGAGTTTCTGTCTTGGAAGAATTGTTTTCTGCACTGTACATCTCACTGCTAGGTTTAGGGAAATCACCTCTTTTTTTTTTTTTTTGAGACAGAGTCTCTCTCTGTCACCAGGCTGTAGTGCAGTGGCATGATC
>NW_026660250.1:0-3184 GCF_009828535.3 Hylobates moloch | reverse complement strand
AGGGGCCTATAGTGGAAAAAGGAATATCTTCAAATAAAAACTACACAGAATCATTCTGCCAAACTTCTTTCTGTTCTGTGCATTCAACTAACGGACTTGAACCTTACTTTTGATTGAGAATTTCTGAAACACACTTTCTGTAGAAACTGCAAGTGGATATTCGGAGCACTAAGGGGCTTATAGTGGAAAAAGATATATCTTCAAATTAAAACTACACAGAAGCATTCTGTGAAACTTATTTCTTATGTGTGCATTCACCTGGCAGAGGTGAACCTTACTTTTGATTGAGGAGTTTTGAAACACTCTTTCTGTAGAAACTGCAAGTGGACATTCGGAGCGCTAAGGGGCCTACAGTGGAAAAAGGAATATCTTGAAATAAAAACCACACAGAATAATTCTGCCAAACTTCTTTCTGTTCTGTGCATTCAACTGACAGAGTTGAACCATACTATTGATTGTAAAGCTCTGAAACTCTCTTTCTGTAGAAACTGCAAGCAGATACTCAGAGAGCCAGGTGGCCCATGGTGGAAAAAGTAATATCTTCAAAGAAAAACTGCACAGAATCATTCTGCCAAACTTGTTACTGATCTGTGCTTTCAACTAGCAGAGTTGAACCTTACTTTTGATTGAGGAGTTTTGAAACACTCTTTCTGTAGAAACTGCAACTGGACAATCAGAGCACTAAGCGGCTTAAAGTGGAAAAAGGAATATCTTGAAATAAAAAGTACACAGAATCATTCTGCCAAATTTCTTTCTGTTCTGTGCATTCGACTAACAGATTTGAACCTTACTTTTGATTGAGAAGTTCTGAAACTTGCTGTAGAAACTGCAAGCGGACATTTGGAACGGTAAGGGGCCTATAGTGGAAAAAGGAACATCTTCAAAAAAAACTACAAAGAAGTATTCTGCGAAACTTCTTTCTGATCCGTCCATTCAACTAGCAGAGTTTTACCTTACTTTAATTGAGAAGTTATGAAACTCTCTTCTGTAGAACCTGCAAGGGGACATTCGGAGCGCTAAGGAGTCTATAGTGGAAAAAGGAATATCTTCAAATAAAAACTACACAGAATAATTCTGCCAAAATCCTTTCTTTTCTGTGCATTCAACTAACAGAGTTGAACCTTACTGTTGATTGAGAAGTTCTGAAACACTCTTTCTGTAGAAACTGCAAGCGGACATTCGGAGCACTAAGGAGCCTACAGTGGTAAAAGGAATATCTTCAAATAACAACTACACAGAATCATTCTGCCAAACTTCTTTCTGTTCTGTGCATTCAACTAACGGAGTTGAAGCTTACTTTTGATTGAGAAGTTCTGAAACACTCTTTCTGTAGAAACTGCCAGCGGACATTCGGAGCACTAAGGGGCCTATAGTGGAAAAAGGAATATCTTCAAATTAAAACTACACAGAAGCATTCTTTGAAACTACTTTCTGGTCTGTGCATTCAACTAGCACAGTTGAACTTTACTTTTGATTGAGGAGTTTGGAAACACTCTTTCTGTAGAAACTACAACGGTACATTCGGAGCGCTAAGGGGCCTATAGTGGAAAAAGATATATCTTGAAATAAAACCTACACAGAATAAATCTGCCAAACTTCTTTCTGTTTTCTGCATTCAACTGACAGAGTTGAACGTTACTGTTGATTGGTAAGTTCTGAAACACTCTTTCTGTAGAAACTGCAAGCGCAGATTCGGAAAGCTAAGGGGCCAATAGTTGAAAAAGGAATATCTTCATATAAAAACTACACAGTAGCATTCTGCGAAACTTCTTTCTGATTTGTGCATTCAACTAGCAGACTTGAACCTTACTTTTGATTGAGAAGTTGTGAAACTTTCTGTAGAAACTACAAGCGGACATTCGGAGCGCTAAGGGGTCTATAGTGGAAAAAGGAATATCTTCAAATAATCACTACACAGAATCATTCGGCCAAACTCCTCTCTGTTCTGTGCATTCATCTAGCAGGGTGGAACCTTACTGTTCATTGAGAAGTTCTGAAACACTCTTTCTGTAGAAACTGCAAGCAGAAATTCGGAGCACTAAGTTACCTGTAGTGGAAAAAAGAATATCTTCAAATTAAAACTACACAGAAGCATTCTGTCAAACTACTTTCTGCTCTGTGCATTCAACTAGCAGAGTTGAACCTTACATTTGATTGAGGATTTTTGAAACACTCTTTCTGTAGAAACTGCAAGTGGAGATTCGGAGCGCTAAAGGGCCTATAGTGGAAAAAGAAATATCTTCAAATAAAAGCTACACAGAAGCATTCTGCAAAACTACTTTCTGATCTGTGCATTCAACTAACAGAGTTGAACCTTACTTTTGATTGAAAAGTTCTGAAAGTCTCTTTCTGTAGAAACTGCAAGCAGACATTCGGAGGGCTAACGGTCCTATAGTGGAAAAAGGAATATCTTCAAACAAAAACTACACAGAAGCATTCTGCGAAACTTCTTTCTGATCTGTGCATTCAACTAGTAGAGTTGAACCTTACTTTTGATTGAGTTTTGAAACACTCTTTCTGTGGAAACTGCACGGGGATATTCGGAGAGCTAAGGGGTCTATAGTGGAAAAAGGATTATCTTGAAATAAAAACTACACAGAATAATTCTGCCAAACTTCTTTCTGTTCTGTGCATTCAACTGACAGAGTTGAACGTTACTTTTGATCGAGAAGCTCTGAGAGTCTCTTTCTTTAGAATCTGCAAGCGGATTTTCGGAGCGCTAAGAGGCCTATGGTGGAAAAAGGAATATCTTCATATAAGAACTACACAGAAGCATCCTGCGAAACTTCTTTCTGATCTTTGCCTTCAACTAGCAGAGTTGCACCATACTGTTGATTGAGGAGTTTTGAAACACTCTTTCTGTAGAAACTGCCAGGGGACATTCGGAGCGCTAAGGGGCCTATAGTGGAAAAAGGTATATCTTCAAATAAAAACTACACAGAATCATTCTCCCAAACTTCTTTCTGTTCTGTGCATTCAACTAAAAGAGTTGAACCTTATGGTTGATTGAGAAGTTATGAAACACTCTTTCTGTAGAAACTGGAAGCGGACATTCAGAGTGCTAAGGGGCCTATAGTGACAAAATGTATATCTTCAAATTAAAACTAAACAGAAGGATTCTGTGAAACCTTTTTCTGGTCTGTGCATTCAACTAGCACAGCTGAACCTTACTGTTGATTGAGAA
>NW_026660249.1:0-3184 GCF_009828535.3 Hylobates moloch | reverse complement strand
TATACCTACAATTACTTGTTACTGAATAACTACTTATTCAAAATATCATGGAGGAAAGTCACAAGACCTCTACCATGATTCAGTAACTAAATTATGTTAATAGCTACCTGAAATTTCCTGAAGAAAGTCCAAACCAATGGACTCCACTAAATGATCTCTTAGAGAATTACTGCTTATCTCTCATTATGATAGCTGGTTAGGATAGTCTGTGTCCTCAGAGCCTAGCAGCCATGTTTAGGGATGGGCTATATGAATGTATTTCATTGACTGAGCTGGCTAGAACAGGATAATGGCCAAATGTAGTCTGACCAGTAGAACTGAACATTGACAAGGATTAAGTCTTAATGAAATAGGAGGACATAGTTAATGTGAATTGAGGGCTTACCATGTGCCAGACAGTAGACTTTTGCCAAACACTTTATATGCATTGTCTTATTTAATCTTTACAACATTCTGATGGGTATTTTACAGCTGGGTAAACCAAGGCTTCGAGAGGTTAAGTGACTTGGAAAAACCAGAATTTGAAGCAGTCTGTCCAACTCTAGAAGCCACACAATTACTATTTTATATCTATTATCATTATCATTATACCTGTTATCATTAATGTGAGACCAAATGATACCAAAAAGCAAAGTTTGAGGATAGTGAGCAAAGACCTCTCCAAAATCTACCTCTACACTTTCTGTTAAAGGATAGCTGATACCCCCCCCCCCCACCACCAACAAAAAAAAAAAAAAAAAAAGCACACCATTTCTTGAATATTCCTAAGCATCATTTTTGAAAAATTCATGGTTATGTATGTGACCTTATGCTGTTCTATGAAACTATTAGTCACTAAAACTACATTCATAGATATAATTTGTTTCATAGTAGCTTATAAGGGGTATAACCTCATTATAGACTGTCAAACAGTCTAGAACAAAGCAGAGACAGTAGAGATACATTAAAGGTTTGTTGTAGCCAAATTTAACCCCCCAAAAAAGATTTAAAGCAAACATATACCAGCTACTATGTTTCAGGCACTGTTCTAAGCATTTTTTTCTACTTAAACTCATTTAATATGCACCATAATCCTATGGGGTACTGTTGTTATTCTTGCTTTACAGATGAGGAAACATGGTTAGATGCTGTCTTTATTTACTTCACATTACTATTAATATGAAAGAATACCTGAGTCTGGGTGATTTATAAAGAAAAGAGGTTTATTTGACTTGTGATTCTGATGTCTGGAGAACTTCAAGACAAGATTGGACATTTGTATCAGATGAGGGCCTCGGGCTGTTTCCCCTCATGCGGGAAGGTGAAGGAGAGCTGGCTTTGTAGAGATCGCATGGTGAGAGAAGAAGTGAGAGACAGAGGAGGGGAGGTGTGAGGCTCTTTTTAACGACCAGATCTAAAGGGAATTAATAGAGTAAGAACTCACTTAGCCACTCCTCCCCTTAGGGAGGGCAGTAATCTATTCATGAGAGATCTACTGCCATGCTCAAAACACCTCCCATTAGGTCCTTCCTCCAACATTGGGGATCAAATTTCAACATGATATTTGGAGGAGACAAACATCCAAATTATAGCAGATATCTTGCCCAAGACCACACATTTAATTAAGAAGTAGAGCTAGGATTTGAACCCAGTCTGGTTCCACAGTTTGTGCTCTTAACCACCACACTATACTTGTCTCATTTCGTATTTTTACGTGTAGTAGTTTAAAATACCTTGGCTTTACTTAGCTCCTTTCTTCTAAAGAACTTACTCTGCTAGTCTCCTGATTCTGTCTATGCCAGATTAAGTTCTTGCAAGTGTCTGTTTATCTCGGGAAACTTCCCAAAGATAAATATTCATAGCTAATAAATAGTTACAATACTCACTGCCATTTACTTAGCACTAATTTTATGCCAGATACTGTACTGTTTCCTATACATTATCGCATTCAATCTTCATAACAGTGCCTTGAGGTCATGTTCCCCCCCACCACCACCATTTACAAATGAGAGGTTACCTGGCCTCTCTGAGCCTCAGTTTTTTCATTTGTAAAACTGAGAAAGCCTCTTGATGTTCTGTTAGGAATTTCTAAAGCCAAATGAACACATATTCAACTATATACATAGACTGTGAAGCATAAATTTTACTTCTAGGAACTCAAATTTTGACATTTTTATATTTCAATTTTTATTTTAAGTTCTAGGGTACATGTACAGGATGTGCAAGTTTGTTACATAGGTAAATGTGTACCATGGTGGTTTGCTGCACCTATCAACCCATCACCTGGGTATTAAGCCCAACACGCGCTAGCTATTTTCCTAATGCTCTCCCTTCCCAGTTTTTTGTTTGTTTGTTTGTTTGTTTGTTTTTTGAGACAGAGTCTCACTCTGTCGCCCAGGCTGGAGTGCAGTGTCTCAGTCTCAGCTCACTACAATCTCCACCTCCCAGATTCAACTGATTCTCCTGCTTCAGCCTCCCAAGTAGCTGGGACTACAGGTGTGTGCCACCACACCCGGCTAATTTTTGTATTTTTAGTAGAGACGGGGTTTTGCCATGTTGGCCAGGCTGGTCTCAAACTCCTGACCTCAGATGATCCTCCCGCCTCGGCGTCCCAAAGTGCTGGAATTACAGGCATGAGCCACCGAGCCTGGCCACCCTCCCACCCCCCCACAAATTTTGACATATTTTAAATCAAAGGTACAATTTCTAAAGGTGCTTCTCAGAATGAAGAGCAAAAATTATAAAATTAAGTTGACACAGTTAGACGTTGGGTCCCTAGCACAACAATGGTACACATTGGAAAGCTTATCTATTTGGCTTGGTCAGTTTCTCATTGCGGCCTTTGCCTCTATCCCCCAGGCCTGTGACCTTTTTTGTGGCCCTGTGCTTCAGCCACTTGGACCTATAGTGAACTATAACCTGAATGTGACATCATTGTAGCCTGTGTGAGGGAGGTACCAGGTGTGTAAGAATGGACTGTCTCTGGCACACAAAGCAAGTATGTCAGATTGAAAACTGGCTACAAAAGAACTGATTAACACAGAATGACATAGTTGAAAATGCATCAATGAAAAGTGGCATAATAAAAAGATCAAGGGGCTTGGACACTGAAAACCTGGCATCAAGTATTGGCTCTGCCACTTACTAGCTGCATGATCTAAGGCAAGCCAATAACCTCTTTGAGTCTCAGCTTTCTTATCTGTAA
>NW_026660248.1:0-3185 GCF_009828535.3 Hylobates moloch | reverse complement strand
TCACTCACCCCTCACCTCCCCTGCCCAGTGCACCCCAACAAAGTGTCGATGATAGAGAAGAGTGAGTTGGTGAATGAGATGCTTTGGCAATACCATGGCACCGCCGACACCTCAGGCAACCTCAGCCTGACGTGGCACGTCGAGGCACTGCTCACCCAGACCGTCACCATTGAGCTGTGGGACTACAAGGAGACAGGTGAGGCCAGCTGAGGGCTAGGGTGGCATCCAGAGCTTTGGGCCCCCAGATGTGGGAGAAAGGGAGTCCCAGCTGTGTGGGAGGAGGAGGGGAGCTTCCAGGTGGGGCTGAGGAGGGAAGGGAATTCCAGATGGAGATTGGGGATTCAGATGGAGGGAAGTGCAGCCCAGGGGGATCAGGCAGGTGGGAGGGGGCAGCTGCATGGGGCCTGGCTCCCGGGGAGGAGGCTCATGAGGAACCCCTGCACAGCTGGCATGGCCCTGGGCCTGGCTTCCAGCAGGGACAGGGATCCTGGAGTGTGGCAGGAGGTGGTGGTCACCCAAGCCAGGGTCCCTGCTAGAACAGACCCTCCTAAGGGGACCGCCTGGTGGTCCGTCCACACATCTGTCAGGCTGCTCTAGGTGCCAAGGCCTGGGGCCAGGCCTCAAAGGAGCCCCAGGGCTAACCAGGCCTCCTCTCCCTCAGGAATGCCCTACTCACAGGAGTGGACTGCAAAGTGGTCGCACCTGTACCCCCTGGCCACACACATCCCCAACTCCGGCTCTTTCACCTTCACCCCAAAACCTGCTCCTCCCAGCTACCAGAGATGGTGAGTGGGTGCACTTCGGATCATCGACAGCAAAAATTACGCAGGGCAGGCTGGTTACGGTGGCTCACGCCTGTAATCCCAGCACTTTGGGAGGCTGAAGCGGGTGGATTACCTGAGGTCAGGAGTTCAAGACCAGCCTGGCCAACATGGTGAAACCCTGTCTCTACTAAAAATACAAAAATTAGCCGGATCTGGTGGCACACACCTGTAATCCCAGCTACTCAGGAGGCTGAGGCAGGAGAATTGCTTGAGCCCGAGAGGCAGAGGTTGCAGTGAGCTGAGATCGTGCCTCTGCACTCCAGCCTGGCTGGACTCTGTCTCAAAAAAAAAAAAAAAAAAATACGCAGGGCAGAAGTAAGAAGGCGTGGAGGCGCAGGTGATGGGTGGAGGGCCCGGCCGCCTGCGGCCCATTGTGCTTGCCTGGGCAGCCTAGGCCAGGGGTGGGAAGAGTGGGGCGACCATGTGGTGGTGTGGCCTGGCCCAGCTCCAGCATCATTGCCTCCACAGGGACGTGCAGGCACACTGGACAAATGACCATGCGCTGGCTTGGCACCTGAGCGATGACTTCCTAGAAGACCTTGTGGCCTAGGCACATACTCAGTGCCAGGCCTGGGAAGAGCTGGAGGAGCAGCTGCCCAGCTTCCTGGAGGAGCTGCCGGACTGCCCCTGCACCCTGACCCAGGCCCAGGCTGACTCCGGCCACTTCTTCCTGAGCCTCCCATCAGGGCCCAGGAGAGGGGATGAGGGGGTAGCCTCCCCACTGAGGACAGCACCAGGGGAGGCAGACAGAGGTGTCCTGGAGGGTGGGGCTGGGGTCTCAGGGCCCCTGCAGGGTTGGCCTCAGGAAGGGGATGGCAGAACCCAAGGCCACTGGGTGATGGCCACCTGCTGCTCTGCAGACGGACTACGGCTGTGACATGGAGCAAGGCAGCGTGTGCACCTACCACCCTGGGGGCCATGCACTGTGTGCGCTCTGTGCAGGCCAGGTGAGCCCCCAGGCCGGGGCCGGGGTGGGTATTGGTGGCGGGGGTGGGCTCCCAACAGTGGCCTGGCCCTGACTCACTGGCTCCAGCAGCCCCCTTTACAGCTGGGGTCAGCAGTGCTGCTACACAGCGGACGGGACGCAGCTCCTGACGGCTGACTCCAGCGGCAGCAGCACTCCCAACATTGGCCATGACTGGGGCGCACCCCCGTTCCGCACGCCACCCTGAGTGCCCGGCATGTCCCACTGGCTCTACGATGTTCTCAGCTTCTATTACTGCTGCCTCTGGGCACCCGGCTGCCCCCGCTACATGCAACGGCAGCCCTCCAATGACTGCCGCAACTACCGGCCCCCGCGACTGGGTGGGTGCCATCCTGTGCCCCAGACTCTGGGAAAAATCGGGCTGGGCTGGGATGCACCCCACGTGACCCTCCACTCTCACGCCAGCCTCCGCCTTTGGAGACCCACATTTTGTGACCTTCAACGGCACCAACTTCACATTCAATGGGCGCGGAGAGTACGTGCTGCTGGAGGCAGCGCTGACTGACCTGAGGGTGCAGGCGCGGGCCCAGCCCGGGACGATGTCCAATGGTGAGGCAGGGCTACAGGCTGCTCTGGGTGTCATGGGGTAGATCCAAGGTGGGAGGCTGGAGCAAGTGGCTACCGTTCCGCTCCCACCACCACAGGCACGGAGACCCACGGCACTGGGCTGACCACATTGGCCATCCAGGAGGGCAACTCAGATGTGGTGGAGGTCAGGCTGGCCAACAGGACCAGAGGTCTGGAGGTGCTGCTGAACCAGGAGGTGCTGAGCTTCGCCGAGCAGAGATGGATGGACCTGAAGGGTGAGCAGTCCAGCCACGCGAGGCTGCGGGCTGCCCTCACCTCCTCCCCATTCCTGCGGGGAGACTGAGGGGAAGCCCTGGGCCTTCATGCCTCTCCCAGCCCTGGCTAGAGGCCTGGGTGGCGTCCGGGACTCAGATGCAAAGACAGAGGCCACTCTGGGCTCAGAGGGCTCCGGCATGGCACAGCACAGCTGGGCGGGTGAATCCGTCCCCTGCAAACTGCTGTCGTAGGCCAGAAATTGCTGGGGCCCAGCCAGAGGTCCGACCTCAGGCCTTCACACCCACCAAGGTGCCCACATCATACCCACCTGGTCAAAAGCTGAGAGGCCGGGACGGTGGGACATGTCCTCCCTACGGAAGATCCCGGGAGCCGTCTGGAGGGAACTCACCCTGGTAACGTTCACCGCTGGCCTGCACAGAGCCACTCCTGTGCTCCTGTCACTCCCTCAGTCCTCAAAAGCCACTGCAAGGTCACCAGCCCTGCACGGTTAAGGATGCCCCTGGCAAGCGGTAGCTCCTGCATCCGAACCCCTTGCCTCAGGGAACTGAGTGAATGAAATGATTCCTGGTTGG
>NW_026660247.1:0-3185 GCF_009828535.3 Hylobates moloch | reverse complement strand
GCTTCCTGGCTGTTTTGTTTACCTAAGCAAGCATGGGCAATGGTGGGTGCCCCTCCCTAGCCTCGCTGCCACCTTGCAGTTTGATCTCAGACTGCTGTGCTAGCAATCAGTGAGACTCTGTGGGCATAGGACCCTCTGAGCCAGGTGTGGGACACAATCTCCTGGTGTGCCGTTTTCCAAGCCCATCGGAAAAGCGCAGTATTAGGGTGGGACTGACCCGATTTTCCAGGTGCCGTCTGCTACCCCTTTCTTTGACTATGAAAGGGAACTCCCTGACCCCTTGCACTTCCTGAGTGAGGCAATGCCTCACCCTGCTTTGGCACGCACACAGTGTGCTGCACCGAGTGTCCTGCACCCACTCTTTGGCACTCCCAAGTGAGATGAACCCGGTACCTCATGTGGAAATGCACAAATCACCCATCTTCTGTGTCGCTCATGCTGGGAACTGTAGACTGGAACTGTTCCTATTTGGCCATCTTGGCTCCACCCCCTATAGACTGCTAGCAAGATTAAAAAGGAAGAAAAGAGAGAAGAATCAAATAGATGCAATAAAAAATGAAAAAGGGGATATCACCACCGATCCCACAGAAATACAATCTACCATCAGAGAATACTACAAACACCTCTACACAAATAAACTAGAAAATCAGGAAGAAATGGATAAATTCCTCGACAAATACACCCTCCAAAGACTAAACGAGGAAGAGGTTGAATCTCTGAATAGACCAATAACAGGCTCTGAAATTGTGGCAATAATCAATGACTTACCAACCAAAAAGAGTCCAGGACCTGATGGATTCATAGCCGAATTCTACCTGAGGTACAAGGAGGAACTGGTACCATTCTTTCTGAAACTATTCCAATCAATAGAAAAAGAGGGAATCCTCCCTAACTCATTTTATGAGGCCAGTATCGTCCTGATACCAAAGCCCGGCAGAGACACAACCAAAAAAGAGAATTTCAGACCAGTATCCTTGATGAACATTGATGCAAAAATCCTCAATAAAATACTGGCAAACCAAATCCAGCAGCACATCAAAAAGCTTATACAACATGATCAAGTGGGCTTCATCACTGGGATGCAAGGCTGGTTCAACATATGCAAATCAATAAATGAAATCCAGCATATAAACAGAACCAAAGACAAAAACCACATGATTATCTCAATAGATGCAGAAAAGGCCTTTGACAAAATTCAACGACCCTCCATGCTAAAAACTCTCAATAAAGTAAGTATTGAAGAGGTGTATCTCAAAATAATAAGAGCTATCTATGACAAATCCACAGCCTATATCATACTGAATGGGCAAAAACTGGAAGCATTCCCTTTGAAAACTGGCACAAGACAGGGATGCCCCCTCTCACCACCCTATTCAACATAGTGCTGGAAGTTCTGGCCAGGGCAATCAGGCAGCAGAAGGAAATGAAGGGAATTCAATTAGGAAAAGAGGAAGTCAAATTGTCCCTGTTTGCAGATGACATGATTATATATCTAGAAAACCCCACTGTCTCAGGCCAAAATCTCCTTAAGTTGATTAGGAACTTCAGCAAAGTCTCAGGATACAAAATCAATGTACAAAAATCACAAGCAATCTTGTTCACCAATAAGAGACAAACAGAGAGCCAAATCATGAGTGAACTCTCATTCACAATTGCTTCAAAGAGAATAAAATACCTAGGAATCCAACTTACATGGGACGTGAAGGACCTCTTCAAGGAGAACTACAAACCACTGCTCAATGAAATCAAAGAGGATAAAAAAATGGAATAACATTCCATGCTCATGGGTTGGAAGAATCAATATCGTGAAAATGGCCATACTGCCCAAGGTAATTTATAGATTCAATGCTATCCCCATCAAGCTACAAATGACTTTCTTCACAGAATTGGAAAAAAATACTTTAAAGTTCATATGGAACCAAAAAAGAGCCCGCATCTCCAGGTCAATCCTAAGCCAAAAGAACAAAGCTGGAAGCATCACGCTACCTGACTTCAAACTATACAACAAGGCTACAGTAACCAAAACAGCATGGTACTGATACCACAACAGAGACATAGATCAATGGAACAGAACACAGACCTCAGAAATAATGCTGCATATCTATAACTATCTGATCTTTGACAAACCTGACAAAAACAAGAAATGGGGAAAGGGTTCCCTATTCAATAAATGGTGCTGGGAAAACTGGCTAGCCATATGTAGAAAGCTGGAACTGGATCCCTTCCTTACACCTTATACAAAAATTAATTCAAGATGGATTAAAGACTTACATGTTAGACCTAAAACCATAAAAACCCTAGAAGAAAACCTAGGTAATACCATTCAGGACATAGGCATGGGCAAGGACTTCATGTCTAAAACACCAAAAGCAATGCCAACAAAAGCCAAAATTGACAGATGGGATCTAATTAAACTAAAGTGCTTCTGCACAGCAAAAGAAACTACCATCAGAGTGAACAGGCAACCTGCAAAATGGGTGAACATTTTCGCAACCTACTCATCTGACAAAAGGCTAATATACAGAATCTACAATGAACTCAAACAAATTTACAAGAAAAAAACAACCCCATCAAAAAGTGGGCGAAGGACATGAACAGACACTTCTCAAAAGAAGACATTTATGCAGCCAAAAAACACATGAAAAAATGCTCATCATCACTGATCATCAGAGAAATGCAAATGAAAACCACAATGAGATACCATCTCATGCCAGTTAGAATGGTGATCAATTAAACGTCAGGAAACAACAGGTGCTGTAGAGGATGTGGAGAAATAGGAACACTTTTACACTGTTGGTGGGGCTGTAAACTAGATCAACCATTGCAGAAGTCAGTGTGGTGATTCCTCAGGGATCTAGAACTAGAAATACCATTTGACCCAGCCATCCCATTACTGGGTATATACCCTACCCAAAGGATTATTAATCATGCTGCTATAAAGACACATGCACACGTATGTTTATTGTGGCACTATTCACAATAGCAAAGATTTGGAACCAAGCCAAATGTCCAACAGTGATAGACTGGATTAAGCAAATGTGGCACATATACATCATGGAATACTATGTAGCCATAAATTCTGATAAGTTCATGTCCTTTGTAGGGACATGGATGAGGCTGGAAACCATCATTCTCAGAAAACTATCACAAGGACAAAAAAACACCACATGTTCTCACTCATAGGT
>NW_026660246.1:1730-3186 GCF_009828535.3 Hylobates moloch | reverse complement strand
TGTTTTGGTTACTGTAGCCTTGTGTAGTATAGTGTGAAGTCAGGTAGCGTGATGCCTCCCGCTTTATTCTTTTGGCTTAGGATTGTCTTCGCAATGCAGGCTCTTTTTTGGTTCCATAGGAACTTAAAGTAGTTTTTTCCAATTCCGTAAAGAAAGTCATTGGTAGCTTGATGGGGTTGGCATTGAATTTATAAATTACCTTGGGCAGTATGGCCATTTTCACAATATTGGTTCTTCCTACCCATGAGCATGGAATGTTCTTCCATTTGTTTGTATCCTCTTTTACTTCATTGAGCAGTGGTTTGTAGTTCTCCTTGAAGAGGTCCTTCACATCCCTTGTAAGTTGGATTCCTAGTTGTTTTATTCTGTTTGAAGCAATTGTGAATGAGAGTTCACTCATGATTTGGCTGTTTGTCTGTTATTGATGTATAAGAATGTTTGTGATTTTTGCATATTGATTTTGTATCCTGAGACTTTGCTGAATTTGCTTATCAGCTTAAGGAGATTTTGGGCTGAGACGATGGAGTTTTCTAGATATACAATCATGTCATCTGCAAACAGGGACAATTTGACTTCCTCTTTTCCTAATTGAATACCCTTTATTTCTTTCTCCTGCCTGATGGCCCTGGCCAGATCTTCCAGCACTATGTTGAATAGGAGCGGTGAGAGAGGGCATCCCTGTCTTGTGCCAGTTTTCAAAGGGAATGCTTCCAGTTTTTACCCATTCAGTATGATATTGTCTGTGGGCTTGTCATAAATACCTCTCATTATTTTGATATACATCCCATCAGTACCTAATTTATTGAGAGTTTTTAGCATGAAGGGCTGTTGAATTTTGTCAAAGGCCTTTTCTGCATCTATTGAGATAGTCATGTGGTTTTTGTCTTTGGTTCTGTTTATATGCTGGATTAAATTTATTGATTTGCGTATGTTGAACCAGCCTTGCATCCCAGGGATGAAGCTCACTTGATCATGGTGGATAAGCTTTTTGATGTGCTGCTGGATTCGGTTTGCCAGTATTTTATTGAGGATTTTTGCATGGATGTTCATCAAGGATATTGGTCTAAAATTCTCTTTTTTTGTTGTGTTTCTGCCAGGCTTTCGTATCAGGATGATGCTGGCCTCATAAAATGAGTTAGGGAGGATTCCCTCTTTTTCTATTGATTGGAATAGTTTCAGAAGGAATGGTACCAGTTCCTCCTTGTACCTCTGGTAGAATTCGGCTGTGAATCCATCTGGTCCTGGACTTTTTGTAGTTGGTAGGCTATTAATTGTTGCCTCAATTTCAGAGCCTGTTATTTGTCTATTCAGGGATTCAACTTCTTCCTGGTTAGTCTTGGGAGGGTGTATGTGTCCAGGAATTGATCCATTTCTTCGAGATTTTCTAGTTTATTTGCGTAGAGGTGTTTATAGTATTCTCTGATGGTAGTTTGTATTTTTGTGGGATTAGTGGTGA
>NW_026660246.1:0-1720 GCF_009828535.3 Hylobates moloch | reverse complement strand
GAGGAAATTGTCTGCACACCTAAACTATGAGAAATATACAAGGAAGCTTTAAAAAAATTACACAAGATAAAAATCTAAATTTACTTAAAACATTAAGAATTCTGGAAATGATAAACTGGGTAAAAATAATATATGATTTTGTTTTTAGTTTTATTCTCTGTGAAAGATAATTGTGCTGCGCGTGGTGGCTCACACCTGTAATCCCAGTACTTTGGGAGGCCGAGGCAGGTGGATCACCTGAGGTCAGGAGTTCCAGACCAGCCTGGCCAACATGGTGAAACCACGTCTCTACTAAAAATACAAAAATTAGCTAGGTATGGTGGCATATGCCTGTAATCCCAGCTACTTGGGAGGCTGAGGCAGGAGAATCACTTGATCCCAGGAGGCAGAGGTTGCAGTGAGCAGAGATCATGCCACTGCACTCCAGCCTGGGGAACAAAGCTAAACTCTGTCAAAAAAAAAAAAAAAAAAAGGAATCGATAGTTAAAAGCAAAAGTAATCGTAACTTTGGGGATCTATAACATATTTTGATGTAAAATATAGGACAAGAATAAGAGAGGGAAATGAAAGTGAACTGTGGTAAGTTTTTCACATATGTGAAAAGTTATATGAAGGTTAATTATGATAGCTTAAAGGTGTATGATGGTTAATATTGTTAATCTGTATATAAAATTCTGGAAAATTAAATATTCTTGTAATGTGATTCATTTCTTGTCTGTGGATAGTTGAGTACCTTAATTCTTTTAAGTATTTTTAAAAAATATTCTTTGGTTTTAAAAATTCGTAATGTTGTGAACTGAAATAAGTGATGTATATCCTCTTGATTTATTTTCAATTCCTGTTTCATTTCATTATTCAAGCTTTATAATACATTTTCAAATGTCTTAAAGTAGTACTAACTATCAAGTTTGAATTTTGATGGGTTTCTTTACTATTCTTGAATTTTTTCCCATTGAATTTATTCTCGGTTTGTCATTTACTAATCTTTTATTTTGTTTGGTATCCCAATAAATTGAGGAGTCAGTTTAGGAAATATTGAAAACTTTATAAGGTGAAGTTTTGTATCCAGGAACATGATGCATCTTTCCATTTATTAACATATTTTATTTTGTTCCTCATCAGTGTTTTATTATATTCTTTCCGTACTTTCGACTTACTGCTTATTACCGTGTGTGCAATATTTTTGTTTTTCCATAAATATGGAACTAAATTCCAATAGTAACTGATTGTTGTTTGTGCACTAGAAACTGTTCATTCTTACACATTGATTTTATAAAATGAAAATACTACATTTTAAGTTTATTTGTAATATTAAACCTGGAATTTCTACATATATAATCATATTGTCTAAAATATAATGGCAATGTTTTGCCTCCTTTCCAATGCCTTTTTACTGCTTTTGACTTCTTGTCTTGTTCCAGACTTTAAAAGGAAGACTTTTGAGGTTCCAACTTAATCATTGTGTTTGATTTTGTTTTGACTTGCATTATTTTTTAGAGACAGGGTCTTGCTCTGTCACCCAGGTTGGAGTGCAGTGGTACAATCATAGCTCATTGTAATTTTGAGCTCCTGGACTCTAAGGATCTTCCTGCCTCAGTCTACCTTGTAGCTAGGACTACCTTTGGACAGCATCATCTTTGCTATTTTCTTTCTTTCTTTCTTTCTTTCTTTCTTTCTTTCTTTCTTTCTTTCTTTCTTTCTTTCTTTCTTTCTTTTCTTT
>NW_026660245.1:0-3186 GCF_009828535.3 Hylobates moloch | reverse complement strand
AACTGTCTCTCAGACCACAGTGCAATCAAACTAGAACTCAGGATTAAAAAACTCACTCAAAACCGCTCAACTACATGGAAACTGAACAACCTGCTCCTGAATGACTATTGGGTACACAATGAAATGAAGGCAGAAATAAAGATGTTCTTTGAAACCAATGAGAACAAAGACACAACATACCAGAATCTCTGGGACACATTCAAAGCAGTGTGTAGAGGGAAATTTATAGCACTAAATGCCCACAAGAGAAAGCAGGAAAGATCCAAAATTGACACCCTAACATCACAATTAAAAGAACTAGAAAAGCAAGAGCAAACACATTCAAAATCTAGCAGAAGGCTAGAAATAACTAAAATCAGAGCAGAACTGAAGGAACTAGAGACACAAAAAACCCTTCAAAAAATTAATGAATCCAGGAGCTGGTTTTTTGAAAAGATCAACAAAATTGATAGACCGCTAGCAAGACTAATAAAGAAGAAAAGAGAGAAGAATCAAATAGATGCAATAAAAAATGAAAAAGGGGATATCACCACCGATCCCACAGAAATACAATCTACCATCAGAGAATACTACAAACACCTCTATGCAAATAAACTAGAAAATCTAGAAGAAATGGATAAATTCCATGACAAATACACCCTCCCAAGACTAAATCAGGAAGAAGTTGAATCTCTGAATAGACCAATAACAGGTTCTGAAATTGTGGCAATAATCAATAGCTTACCAACCAAAAAGAGTCCAGGACCTGATGGATTCACAGCTGAATTCTACCAGAGGTACAAAGAGGAACTGGTACCATTCCTTCTGAAACTATTCCAATTGATAGAAAAAGAGGGAATCCTCCCTAACACATTTTATGAAGCCAGCATCGTCCTGATACCAAAGCCTGGCAGAGACATAACCAAAAAAGAGAATTTCAGACCAATATCCTTGATGAACATTGATGCAAAAATCCTCAATAAAATACTGGCAAACCGAATCCAGCAGCACATTGAAAAGCTTATCCAGCATAATCAAGTGGGCTTCATCCCTGGGATGCAAGGCTGGTTCAACATAGGCAAATCAATAAATGTAATCCAGCATATAAACAGAACCAAAGACAAAAACCACATGATTATCTCAATAGATGCAGAAAAGGACTTTGACAAAATTCAACAACCCTTCATGCTAAAAACCCTCAATAAATTAGGTATTGATGGGACATATCTCAAAATAATAAGAGCTATCTACAACAAACCCACAGCTAATATCATACTGAATGGGCAAAAGCTGGAAGCATTCCCTCTGAAAACTGGCACAAGATAGGGATGCCCTCTCTCACCACTCCTATTCAACATAGTGCTGGAAGTTCTGGCCAGAGCAATCAGGCAGGAGAAGGAAATAAAAGGTATTCAATTAGGAAAAGAAGAAGTCAAATTGTCCCTGTTTGCAGATGACATGATTGTATATCTAGAAAAACCCATCGTCTCAGACCAAAATCTCCTTAAGCTGATTAGCAACTTCAACAAAGTCTCAGGATACAAAATCAATGTACAAAAATCACAAGCGTTCTTGTACACCAATAACAGACAGAGAGCCAAATCATGAGTGAACTCCCATTCACATTTGCTTCAAAGAGAATCAAATACCTAGGAATCCAACTTACAAGAGATGTGAAGGACCTCTTCAAGCAAAACTAGAAACCACTGCTCAATGAAATAAAAGAGGATACAAACAAATGGAAGAACATTCCATGCTCATGGGTTGGAAGAATCAATAGTGTGAAAATGGCCATACTGCCCAAGGTAATTTACAGATTCAATGCCATCCCCATCAAAGCTACCAATGACTTTCTTCACAGAATTGGAAAAAACTACTTTAAAGTTCATATGGAACCAAAAAAGAGCCCACATTGCCAAGTCAATCCTAAGCCAAAAGAACAAACTGGAGGCATCACACTACCTGACTTCAAACTATACTACAAGGCTACAGTAACCAAAACAGCATGGTACTGGTACCACAACAGAGACATAGATCAATGGAACAGAACAGAGCCCGCAGAAATGATGCCGCATATCTACAACTACCTGATCTTTGACAAACCTGACAAAAACAGGAAGTGGGGAAAGGATTCCCTATTTAATAAATCATGCTGGGAAAACTGGCTAGCCATATGTGCAAAGCTGCAACTGGATCCCTTCCTTACACCTTATACAAAAATTAATTCAAGATGGATTAGAGACTTAAACGTTAGACCTAAAACCATTAAAATCCTACAAGAAAACCTAGGCAATACCATTCAGGACATAGGCGTGGGCAATGACTTCATGTCTAAAACACCAAAAGCAATGGCAAAGAAAGCCAAAATTGACAAATGGGATCTAATTAAGCTAAAGAGCTTCTGAACAGCAAAAGAAACTACCATCAGAGTGAACAGGCAACCTACAGAATGGGAGAAAATTTTTGCAACCTACTCATATGACAAAGAGCTAATATCCAGAATCTACAATGAACCCAAACAAATTTACAAGAAAAAAACAAACAACCACATCAAAAAGTGGGCAAAGGACATGAACAGACACTTCTCAAAAGAAGACATTTATGCAGCCAAAAAATACATGAAGAAATGCTCATCATCACTGGCCATCAGAGAAATGCAAATCAAAACCACAGTGAGATACCATCTCACACCAGTTAGAATCGCCATCATTAAAAAAGCAGGAAACAACAGGTGCGGGAGAGGATGTGGAGAAATAGGAACACTTTTACACTGTTGGTGGGACTGTAAACTAGTTCAAACATTGCGGAAGTCAGTGTGGTGAATCCTCAGGGATCTTGAACTAGAAATACTATTTGACCCAGCCATCCCATTACTGGGTATTCACCCTAAGGACTATAAATCATGCTGCTATAAAGACATATGCACACATATGTTTATTGCAGCAATATTCACAATAGCAAAGAGTTGGAACCAACCCAAATGTCCAACAACGATAGACTGGATTAAGAAAATGTGGCACATATACACCATGGAATATTATGCAGCCATAAAAAATGATGAGTTCGTGTCCTTTGTGGGGACATGGATGAAACTGGAAAACATCATTCTCAGTAAACTATCACAAGGACAAAAAACCAAACACCACATGTTCTCACTCATAGGTGGGAACTGAACAAAGAGAATTCATGGACATAGGAAGGGGAACA
>NW_026660244.1:481-3187 GCF_009828535.3 Hylobates moloch | reverse complement strand
CTCCCACTATTATTGAGTGGGAGTCTTTGTGTCTTTGAAAGTCTCTAAGAACTTGCTTTATGAATATGGGTAGTCCTGTGTTGGGTGCATATGTATTTAGTATAAGTTAGATCTTCCTGTTACATTGAACACTTTACCATTATGTAATGCCTTCCTTTGTCATTTTAAATCTTTGTTGGTTTAAAATCCTTTATGTCTGAAACTCAGACTTCAACCCCTGATTTTTTCTGTTTTCTGTTTACTTGGTAGATTTTTCTTAATTCTTTTATTTTGAGCCTATGTATGTCATTGAATGTGAGATGGTGTTATTGAAGACAGCATACCAATGGGTCTCGGTTCTCTATCCAGCTTTCTACTCTGTGTCTTTTAATTTTGGCATTTAGCCCATTTACATTTAAGGTTAGTATTGATATGTGTGGATTTGATTCTGTCATCATTATGTTAGCTGGTTATTTTGCAGACTTGTTTATGTGGTTGCTTTATAGTATCACTGGTCTATATACTTCAGTGGGGTTTTTTTTTAGTGGCTGGTAATGTGTTTTTTTTAATATATATTTATTGCATCCTTTAGAAGCTCTTGTAAGGCAGGTCTGGTGGTAACAAATTCCCTCAGCATGTGCTTATCTGAAAAGGATCGTGTGTGTGTGTGTGTGTGTGTGTGTGTGTGTATTTGCTTATGAAACTTAGTTTGGCTGAATATAAAATTCTGGGTTGAAATTTCTTTCTTTATGAACGTTTAATATTAGACTCCAATATCTTCAGGCTTGTAGGGTTTCAGCAGAGAGGCCTCCTGTTGGTATGATGGCCTACCCTTTGTAGGTAACCTGGCCTTTCTCTCTGATGGCCTTTATCATTTTTTTTTATTTCAACCTTGGAGACTGATGATTATACATCTTTGGGATCATCTTTTTGTGGAGCATCCTACTGGGATTCTCTACATTTCCTGAATTTGAATGTTAGCCTCTCTAGCTAGGTTGAGGAAGTTCTCATGGATGATATCCTAAAATATGTTTTCCATTCTCCCCATCTTTTTTAGGTATACCAATTAATTGCAGATTCATTCTCTTTACATAATGCCATATTTCTCTGAGCTTTTGTTCATTCTTTTTAATTTTTTTTCTCTATTCTTGTCTGCCTGTCTTATTGCAGAAAGGCAGTCTTCATGCTCTGAGATTGTTTTTTTCTGCTGGGTCTATTCTGCTATTAATACTTGTGATTTCATTATAAAATTTTGTAGTGTGTTTTTCAGCTCTGTTAGGTTGTTCATGTTCTTTTATTTACTGACTATTTTGTATGCCAGCTCATGCAATGTTTTGTCATGATTTTTAGCTTCCTTGCATTGGGTTACAATGTAATCCTGTAGCTCAGTGAACTTCATTCTTATCCATATTCTAAATTATATTTCTGTCATTTCAGCTATCTCAGCCTCAACCCCATTCCACCCTTGCTGGAGAGAGGACGTTGTCTTTGCAGGAAGGAGAGTACTCAGACTTTCTGAGTTTTCAGCATTCTTTGTGGTGATTTGTTCTCATTTTTGTGGGCTTATCTACCTTCAATCTTTGAGGTTTCTGAGTTTTCAATGAGTTTGCTTTTTCTTTTTAACAACCTGGCCACTTGTCCATAGGGCTTCTGCAGTTTGCTAAGGGCCCACTCCAGTCCCTAGTCACCTCAGATTTTCCAGTACCTGGAGGTATCACCAGTGAAGGCTGCAATACAGCAAAGATGGCAACCTGCTTCTTTCTCTAGGAGCTCTGTCACAGAGAGTTATGGACCTGTTGCTGGCCCAAACACACCTGTAGGAGTTGGCTGGAAGTCTCAGTTGGGAGGTTTCACCTAGTCAGGAGAAAATGAATTGGCAGCCTGGGCATACTTTCACAGAGCAGTTGTGCTGTGCTGGAGTACTGCTTCTGCATGGTTGGCTTGGGCTCTCCAAAGCCCTCAGGCTGGAACAACTAAGTTTCCCAAACAGCAAAGATAACACCCCACCCCTCCATCTTAGAACTCTGTCCCAGAGAGTAGTCAAATCTCTGTCAGCCAGAGAACACCAGTGGGGTTGGCTGGAGGCCCCAGTTGAGAGGTGTCTCATCCAGCAAGGAGGAATGCATAGGGGATCTGCTTAAAGAAGCAGTCTGGCCACATTTTGGTAGAGCAGCTGTGCTGTGGTGGGGAATCTCTTCCACCCCCAGTCGATTAGGTGGAACAGCTGAGTTGCCAAAAGAGTGCAGATGGTGGCACTCTCTGGGAGTTTTGTCCCAGGGAGAGTTCAAATCTCTGTCACCCAGAGAACACTAGTGGGGGTTACTGCAGTTCTCTGGGAACTCCCAGTGAACTGGGAGTTCCCAGCAAGTGAGGATGAATGAATCAGCGACCGACTTAACGAAGCAGTCTGGGGCCAGGCACGGTGGCTCATGCCTGTAATTCCAGCACTTTGGGAGACTGAGGCAGGCAGATCACAAGGTCAGGAGTTTGAGACTAGCCTGGCCAACACAGTGAAACCCTGTCTCTACTAAGAATACAAAAAACCTTAGCTGGGTGTAGTGGAGGGCACTTGTAACTTCAGCTACTTGGGAGGCTGAGGCAGGAGAATCATTTGGACCCAGGAGGTGGAGTTTGCAGTGAGCCGAAATGGTGCCATTGCACTCCAGCCTGGGTGGCAGGGTGAGACTCTGTCTGAAGAAGAAAGAAGAAGAAGAAGAAGAAGAAGAA
>NW_026660244.1:0-402 GCF_009828535.3 Hylobates moloch | reverse complement strand
AAAGAAAGAAAGAAAGAAAGAAAGAAAGAAAGAAAGAAAGAAAGAAAAAGAAAGAAAGAAAAGAAAGAAAGAAGAAATCTGGTCATGTTTTGGCAGAGCAGCTGTGCTGTGCTGGGGGATCCCTTCTGCAGTTAGTCAGTTGGACTTTCCAAAGTCTGCACTGTGGAAGGGCTGAGTCACCCAATTAGCAAAGATGGTGGTCCTTTTCCCCATGGAAAGTCTGTCCCAGGTAGGTGTAACACTGTTGCTGGCAAGTGGCTGAAATTCCAAGCTAGTGGGTCTTATCATGGGAGGTGACATGGAATTGTGGCCCATAGATTATCTCTGCTCAGCCCCCTAGATGCAGCTTCTAGAATTTAGACCCTAGTACCAGGGTCTAACTTCTCGCTTTACCGCAATAGC
>NW_026660243.1:2659-3187 GCF_009828535.3 Hylobates moloch | reverse complement strand
GAAGGAGTGAAATGTCATATTTAAATGCTGAAAGGAAGAAAAAAAGGCAACCAGGAAATCTATATCCATCGAAAATACCCTTCAAATCTAAAGAAAAAGAAAAAAATTCTTTGATAAACAAAATACATTTATTCATAGCAGCTATGTCTTATACGACATTTGAGAGAAAATCCTTCAGAATCACAGGAAATGACATGAGACAGGACCTTGACTCATCTGAAAGAAATGAAGGCCTGAAAAGTGGTAAGGAGCAATACCAAGTCTAAAAAGATAAAAATACACTTAATGCCATTTTTATAATGTTCAAGACAGGAAAAGCTAAATGATTGTGTAGATGTCAGAAAGACAGTTAATTTTGCTGGGTGGGAGGGGTGATAACTGACAAAGATTGTCCATGAGGGAAGCACAAGGGAATGTGAAATATTCTATCATTCCATCCGGACAATGAATTACACAAAAACTGTATTCAGTTGAACATTCAAGATTTATGCACTTTACTCTGGCTACTTTATCAGTTGAAATAAAACC
>NW_026660243.1:1619-2559 GCF_009828535.3 Hylobates moloch | reverse complement strand
AGATTTATGCACTTTACTCTGGCTACTTTATCAGTTGAAATAAAACCAATAAAAGCCAAACCTAGACTCTTTCCCACTTACCAGTAATCACAGCCAACAGCCCAGACTAATTTGGAATATTATTATTATTATCACCACTTCAATACCCTTTCTTGACATTTACATTTTTTATCCAGCTACAGTTTCACAGCTCCACCTCTGGCCCATTCTTTTGGAAGACCCCATAGCCATAGGTCAGGTAACACCTATGGAAGACTCATAAATGACAAGATTGATGGGTATTTAGGAGAAAACCAGTTGTATGTATCACAGACTGTCCGATGCAGAGGGTACAATACATGTCAGTGAAAGAGTTCCACTAGCACAGAAAAGAAGTGTGAACTACACCTTCAGAATATGGTCCAGATATTAGAGTTCATCCGATGAACACAGATCAAGGTGTCCTCTCATCTGGGTATGGGAAAGTGAAATGACTGCAGGTTCTCCCCAGGTCAGTGGCCTGTGTCTTTGGAGAAGTGTACATGAATCTCACATTTGTTCACATCCACAGTCACTTCCTGGCTTCACCCATAGCAATGATGGTCTGGCTTCCAGTTATTTAGGAACTCTGCACACAGGCTGTCAGTTACTAAAATGACAATTAAAAACAGTGACTTTGGTTAAATGTATGTCAGTAGGTACATCTTCAAGGGAAAAATGAGCCGAGGGGATATATTTTAATACCAAATAAAAAACCACAACCTTGTGACTCCTTTCTCTTCCCATATAATTCATGATGGTTGTACTGATATTTCAGAGTATCAAATGAATCTTATATTTTCATCCCTATTGCCTTGTCCTTCTCCAACCTGAGCCCACATTTGGGCCATCCAGTGGCCTCCGAGTACACTTGTGAGATGATCACTGTCCAAACAGGATTGCTGGGGTAACTCACAGGCAG
>NW_026660243.1:0-1519 GCF_009828535.3 Hylobates moloch | reverse complement strand
ATGCTGAGTCTCCCTTCAAACTCCCAGCATCACTGACCCTGAAGGAGTGTCCTCCTGTCATCTAAAGCACCCAGAGCACAGCCTGCCCTGTGGTGATTTCACTGCCCAACTCAAAACCTCATCACAGATTCCACTGGCTCAGAGATAAAGTCAGGTCCCAGGCAGAGACTGGTGTGCAGGCCTAAAAAAACCATCTTTTCATCAATTTTTCTGTTAGAAATTTCGAGGGATTTATAAGCTGAATTTCTATAATAGTTACTACCTTGAAAATAAAAGCTATTTGTAATATGAGAAACATAAAACATGGGAAATAATTAAAGCCCACAAGAGCATATTATTGTCAGAGACTCCAAATTCAACTAATCTAATTCTGAGCTCCCTGCCTTATGGTCCACCTCCATGGTGTCTATGTGCTCCACCCTTAACAAATATATGTTCAAAGAATTATTTTAACCTATAATAAAAGACTGAAAAAGGAATTTGTAAAGACAATGATTCAACAAACAGAGGCTCTCAAACAGAGACAAAACTATGAAAACAGGCCTACTGGGAAATCTAGAAATGAAAAGTACAACAACTCAATTGAAAAATGTATTAGATAGACTCAATAGCAATTTAAGATGGCACAAGAATCAGTGAACTGAAAAACAAGTCAATAGAAATGATCTCATGTAAAGAAGGAAAAAATTATAAAGAAGAATGAATAAAACCTCAGACATTATAGGTCCATGTGTATAATACCAATAAATTTGCGTTAGGAATCACCAAGGAGAAGAGACAGAAAGAGGCTAAAAATGTGTTCCCATCTTTATGCCCATGTGAACCCCATGTTTAGCTCCCACTTATAAGTGAGAACATGTGGTTTTTGGTTTTTGGTTTCTGCATCTGTTCACTTAGGAAAATGGCCACCAGCTGCATCCAAGTTTCTGCAAGGGCATGATTTTGTTCTTATTTATGGCTCCATAGTATTCCACGGTGCATATATACCATGGTTTCTTTATCGAATCCCTGGTTGATGGGCACAATAGAAATTGTGCTAGAGGGAACACAAAGGGAGAAAGGGCAGGGGCTGAAAAACTACCTATGGGTACAATGTTCACTACCTGGTTAATAATTTCAGTCATACTCCAAACCTCAGCATCATGCAAAATAACTTTGTGACATATCTGTGAATGTGTGCTTTGATTCTAAAATAAAAACTGAAAAAGAAAAAAATGGAGAAATAATGAAAAACATTTTTCACAGTGATGAAACACATTAATCTATATATGAAAGTAACTCAGTGAAACCCTTTTAGGAGAAGCACAATGCAATTCATAACAATACACATTATAGTACCAATGTTGAAAGACAAAGACACAGAGAATTTGGAAGGCATCACTAAAATACTGACTTACTGTATACTAGGAAACAATGATAAAACTATTGGCTAAATTTTCATCATTACTAATGGAGGTGGGAAGAGAGTGGAATGATATATTTAAATGCTGGGGAAGAAAAGTCAGCCACAAATGCTATA
>NW_026660242.1:0-3187 GCF_009828535.3 Hylobates moloch | reverse complement strand
AGTCACCGAATAACGTCCAAACCCGGAACCTGCCAAGGACACTCCCCAAAAAAGAAAAAGAAACAGGACTTGCCTTTGTCTTGGGAAGTACAACTCTCTGACTGCCATAGCTGCTGCATACATTATTTCCTAGTTGGTTACAGCCACCGCTCCCAGAGTAAAAGAACAGCAGTAGGAAACCCTGCACCTACGCCGTGTAGCCCAGGGGTCTTTTTTGTCCTTTTCCTTTCCCAATCTTTGGCAGCTAAAGCTTCTCTTTTAAGTTCATCTGTCCGTGTCTTCCTTTATTAGTGACTTGCATAGCATCCTCAGAGCAATTCCCAAACCGTCTCTTTAGCCTGCAGCGCCACCGTGTGGCCTCCACCAGATTTCAGTAGTTGTACCCATTTGTGTGTGTGTATTCAGACAATTTTCCTTTAGTGCCTCATTTAAATTTTTCATGTTTGTTTTCGTTTGTCTTGTAAAAATTAATGTTGAGACACAGAAATAGTCACATTGTTGAGATTCTTCAATTCTTTTTGGGAAAAGTTAAAAATTCAACACTTGAAAATGTTTCTAGCAATAACTCTGTCCACCTCACTGTGCTAAATTTAGCTCTCTACTAGTCCTTTCATCTCAGACACAACTCTCATACAATGTCAAGAACCAAAGGGAAAATGTTGGTGACATCTGGGATCACCAAAGTAACAGAAGATTTTACTTTTCCAGAAACATCGGGCATAAGAACACCAAAACAGACAAAGAAAATTTGTTTCACACCTTCCTCAACAAACTTCTTCAAAATCTCATCACACTGATTAAGGAGATCATCACTCTGTAATCCTGTATGATGCATTTAAGCTGTTCCTCCTCTATTCTCTCGTAAAAACTTGTGTATACCACTATGATTGCCCTGCAAATATTATTGCTTCTTAATTCATGCTAGTCTATTTCTTCTCCAATGTGTGGGCTATTTAAGGATAGGAACTATGTCCTAATCATCTGTGAGTGACAAATCAGACAAGCAATAAATACTGCCTGTATAAGGACATGCATAAATAAACTCAGGTGGGTAGAACCTGAAACGTTTTTCAGTGCCTTTCAATTCCTACCACTTGAAATTTTTTTTCTTTCATTTACTTTTTGCAATTTCTGTTTCCTTACTTTCACTTGTCTTTGTTTTTCTTGTATTAGCTTTAAAGTAACTTACAGGGTTAAATAAGAGATTGATCCTTATTTTAAGGTCCCCTCTTAATTGAAATTTAGCAGGATCTAACTTCTCTGCACCAAATAAAGGGAGGTAAAGAATAGACCACAATAACACCTATCTTAACACTATTAAAATTAAGAACAGCATTATAGTGTCTTTTTTCATAGAATTTTCTTCAAAGATCTTTTTAAATTATTTTATATTTTATTTTATTTTGATGGAGTTTTGCTCTTGTTGCCCAGGCTGAAGTGCAATGGTGCAATCTCGGCTCACCACAACTTCCACCTCCTGGGTTCAAGCGATTCTCCTGCCTCAACCTCCCGAGTAGCTGGGATTACAAGCATGTGCCACCATGCCTAGCTAATTTTGTATTTTTAGTAAAGATGGGGTTACTTCGTGTTGGTCAGGCTGGTCTCCAACTCGCGACCTCAGGCAATCTGCCCGCCTCGGCCTCCCAAAGTGCTGGGCTTACAGGCATGAGCAACTGAGCCCTGCCTCAAAGACCTTATGTCTAGAAAGAAGCTCTATTTTTTCTATAATAGGCAGGTGAAATAGATTAAGTCAAGGAATGTCGTGGAGGAAAAGGCTAGACACTACCAGTAACACTCTAATAGTTGAATATAAAAGCCGCACAATATAAACCTCTACTTTGTGATTGCTATTGTTTTTTCAACTGGATAGCACTGGGCTATTAGACATTAAAAATTTAACAGGAACCTCAGGAACCTCTGATTTGTTTATACAGAATTAAAAGGAGCAAATTAAATATTTTCACATGATCCTATAGAATGACTAAATTTTTTCTTTTTTTTCTTTTTGGTTTCCAAACTAAAGCCCATTTACACACGCTCAATGTCTTGCAGTGGCTTTTCTTCTAAGGCTGATTAGAGGTTTATTTATCATATCGCTTACAATAGAAACATTATATTTCAAATAGAGAAATATCAATGCCGGGAAAGTAGAACTTTAAAATAAAAGGTAAAGTTTAAGAAAATTATTGTAGGCTGAGTGCGGTGGCTCACGCCTGTAATCCCAGCAATTTGGGAGGCTGAGCAGGGTGAATCACGAGGTCAAGAGATAGACCATCCTGGCCACCATGGTGAAACCCGTCTCTACTAAAAATACCAAAATTAGCCGGACGTGGTGACATGCAACTGTAGTCCCAGATACTCCGGAGGGTGATGCAGGAGAATCGCTTGAACCTGGGAGCCGGAGGTTGCAGTGAGCCGAGATCGCGCCACTGCACTCCAGCCTGGGCGACAGAGAGAGACTCCGTCTCAAAAACCAAAAACCAAAAAACAAAAAAAAAGTTGTAATAAACAAGGATGGCAAACCAATAAGAACACCGGTTTCAAAAGAAAAATAGAAGAAATATCAAATAGTAAAAGCACATATTACATGCAGCAGATTATTTTAACAAGTAAAAAGTTTTAGGAAAAGAAGAACAAATGAATAACGTAGAGGCAATGAATTTAAAGTCAATAAAGACATTTAAAACGAGCAAAAAAATTTTTTTAAATGATATCAAGTTTGAAAAATAATCTATTTCACTCATGGGATTCTAGTAAGATATGCCTCATCAGGACACAAAATAAGAAAAAGTTAACTTGTGAAGTTAAGCATAATACGCAAAGTTGAAGATGAATCAAACAAAAAATAGTACCTTCTTTCTGGTGGGCATACACAACTTAGTTAGCCAACAAGACTATATTAAAGAAGTAAATGTCTTTATTAAATGGGTTCCTTTCAATAATTAAATCCAAAGCTATTGCGGAGAGTAGAATTTTCCTCTATTTCTTTCCCACCGCTTTGGGGAGGGAGGTGGGGGGTAATCGGCTTCAAGAACTTGAACTCGCCGGTCTCTGAGCCTCCAGTCAGACACACCTCGTACTGGTAGCTCTGAAACAGGGTCCCGGTGCCGCTCACGTCCACCAGATGCCCTGGAAAAGGACCCTCGGGCACCGAGCAGCGACCCACCGAGGCCGCCCTGCTCCTCCT
>NW_026660241.1:0-3187 GCF_009828535.3 Hylobates moloch | reverse complement strand
CTGACCTGGAAATTCCATTTCTAAGTACTTATCCAAAGTAAAGATTTTTTTTTCTTTTTTTGAGACGGAGTTTCGCTCTTGTTGCCCAGGCTGGAGCACAGTGGCGCGATCTTGGCTTGCTGCAACCTCTGCCTCCTGGGTTCAAGCGATTCTCCTGCCTCACCCTCCTGAGTAGCTGGGATTACAGGCACGCACCACCACGCCCAGCTAATTTTGTATTTTTAGTAGAGACGGAGTTTCTCCATGTAAGTCAGGCGGTGATCTGCCCACCTTGGCCTCCCAAAGTGCTGGGATTACAGGTGTGAGCCACCACATCCCGCCAATAATTTTTTTTTTTTTTTTTGAGACAAGTCTCAATCTGTTACCCAGGCTACAGTGCAGTGAGGTGATCACAGCTCACTGCAACCTCTGCCTCCTGGGTTCAAGTGATTTTTGTGTCTCAGCCGTCAAAGTAGCTTGTAATACAGGCACACACCACCATACCTGGCTAATTTTTTTGGTATTTTTGGTAGAGAGCAGGTTTCACCATGTTGGCCAGGCTGGTCTCAAACTCCTGGCCTCAAGCAAGGCCACTTTGGGAGGCCGAGGTGGGCGGATCACCTGAGGTCAGGAGTTCAAGACCAGCCTGGCCAACATGGTGAAACCCTGTCTCTAATTAAAATACAAAAAGTAGCCAGGCGTGGTGGCAGGTGCCTGTAATACCAGCTACTCGGGAGGCAGAGGCAGGAGAATCGCTTCAGCCTGGGAGGCGGAGGTTGCAGTGAGCTGAGACCGTGCCACTGCACTCCAGCCTTGGCAACAGAGCGAGACTCTCTATCAAAATATAAATAAATATAAAAATACAAAAAAGCCTGGCACAGTGGCTCATGCCTGTAATCCTAGCACTTTGGGAGGCCAAGGCAGGCGGATGACTTGAGATCAGGAGTTCCAGACCAGCCTGGCCAACATGGCAAAACCCTGTCTCTACTAAAAATACAAAAATTAGTCGGGTGTGGTGGCTCACCCTGTAATCCCAGCTACTTTGGAGGCTGAGGCAGGAGAATCGCTTGAACCTGGGAGGCAGAAATTGCAGTGAGCAGAGTTCATGCCATTGCACTCCAGCCTGGGCAACAAGAGCGAAACTCCATCTCAAAAAAAAAAAAAAAAAAAAAAGAATACAAAAAATTAGCGGGGTATAGTGGCGCATGCCTGTAATCTAAGGCTACTCAGGAGGCTGAGGCAGGAGAATCGCTTGAACCTGGAAGGTGAAGATTACAATGAGCTGAGACTGCACCACTGCACTCCAGCCTGGGTCACAAGAGCCAAGAGTAAGAATTCATCTAAAAAAAAAAAAAGAACTTCTATTTGGGGGACAAAAAAAAAAAAAAAGAAATGGAGTGAAAAGGATGTAAGAAATTGAAAGTCAACAGGCCAATAAATAATGATGGAGCAAAGAAATCAGTGTTGGCCAAATAAAACCAACGTGTTTTTAAATATTTTTTCAAAATTTTAGACAAAGTTTTCCAGTACACGGAGACACTTCTACTATCAAGACTATAATATTGGCTGAGCACAGTGGCTTATGCCTATAATCCCAGCCCTTTGGGATGCCAAGGCAGGAGGATCACTTGAGCCCAGAAGTTCAACTCAAGCCTGGGAAATATAGGGAGACACCGTCTCTGCAAAAATAAAATAAAATAAAATAATAAGCCAGGCATGGTGGTATACATCTATGAGCTGTGACCACCCCACTGCACTCTAGCCTGGGTAACAGAGCCAGACCCTGTCTCAACAAAAAACTAGAGTATAGAATAAATGACATTCAGGTAAGTGGAATATTAGGTGTTCAATAAACATAGGTTATTCCCTCCCTACCTCCATAGAATCATCAATTTTTTTAAAAGAGAAGTTTCGATTAGAATCTTTAAAAATATCAATACTTCTCTTTCCAAAAAAGGAGGGAGGATTTAAATATAACAATTTCTTGGGTATTTCTATTTATTTTCATTGTTGCTTAATATTACTCAGTAATGAAAATGCAATTGCTCTCTTTCAAACATGGTTTTAATTAGTTGCACAAAATGCCCCCTTATAGTCTGATGTACTTCAAATTTCCCTATCTATGAAAGCTAAATTTGGATATTATCATCTCAAGGATATTAAAATCTCTGTCTTTAAATCTATCTAGGGTTCTACCTTTTCTGTAACTGTTAGTGAATCTCACTATAGTCCTCCTTCCCTTTAAAAATGCAGTGATAGGCCGGGTGCAGTGGCCCTTCTCTGTAATCCCAGCACTGTGGGAGGCTCAGGTGGGAAGATTGCTGGAGCTCAGGAGTTCGAGACCAGACTGGGCAACATGGCAAAACCCCGTCTGTGCAAAAATTACAAATATTAGCCCATATAATATGCCTATATGCCTATAACCCAGTTACTTGGGAGGCTGAGGAGGGAGGATCCCTTCAGCCCCGAGGTCAAGGCTGCACTATGCCATGATCCTGCCACTGCACTTTTGGAGGCCGAGGTGGGTGGATCACCTGAGATCAGGAGTTCGTGATCAGCCTGGCCAATATGGTGAAACCCTGTCTCTACTAAAACTACAAAAATTGGTCGGGTGTGGTGGCGGGCACCTGTAATCCCAACTACTCAGGAGGCTGAGACAGGAGAATCACTTGAACCCGGGAGGCGGAGGCTGCAGTGAGCCGAGATTGTACTACTGCAGTTCAGCCTGGGCAAGGCAGAGTGAGACTCTGTCTCAAAAAAAAAAAAAAAAAAAGAAAGAAAAAGAAAATCAGTGACAGGTCAGGCAGCTCATGCCTGTAATCATAGCACTTTGGAGGCAGAGGTGGGAAGATCACTCGAACTCAGGAGTTCAAGACCAGCCTAGGCAACATAGTGAGTCTTCTTCTCTACTGAAAATTATTTTTAATTACCCCACAGTGCTAGTGTGTGCCTCTGGTTTCAGCTTATTTGGCAGGCTGAGGTAGAAGGATCACTTGAGCACAGGAGATCAAGGCTGCAATGAGCTGAGATCCTGCCGCTGCACTCCAGCCTGGGAGACAGAGTGAGACCCTACCTCAAAAACAAAAATAAATACATAAATAAAAATTCAGCGATGGAGTTGATGGATTCGAGGTTGAGGACCCCCAATGTGAACCTGTTTGGAAAAAACTCAACCTGTGTTCTTCCTCTGCTTCACACCAAAACCACA
>NW_026660240.1:0-3188 GCF_009828535.3 Hylobates moloch | reverse complement strand
GTGCTCCTGTGTTGGGTGCATATATATTTAGGATAGTTAGCTCTTCTTGTTGAATTGATCCCTTTACCATTATGTAATGGCCTTCTTTGTCTCTTATGATCTTTGTTGGTTTAAAGTCTATTTTATCAGAGACTAGGATTGCAACCCCTGCCTTTTTTTGTTTTCCAGTTGCTTGATAGATCTTCCTCCATCCCTTTATTTTGAGTCTATGTGTGTCTCTGCACGTGAGATGGGTTTCCTGAATACAGCACACTGATGGGTCCTGACTCCTTATCCAGTTTGCCAGTCTGTGTCTTTTGATTGGAGCATTTAACCCATTTACATTTAACGTTAATATTGTTATGTGTGGATCTGATCCTGTCATTATGATGTTAGTTGGTTATTTTGCTCGTTAGTTGCTATAGTTTCTTCCTAGCCTCGATGGTCTTTACAATTTGGCATGTTTTTGCAGTGGCTGGTACCGGTTGTTCCTTTCCATGTTTAGTGCTTCCTTCAGGAGCTCTTTTAGGGCAGGCCTGGTGGTGACAAAATGTCTCAGCATTTGCTTGTCTGCAAAGTATTTTATTTCTCCTTCACTTATGAAGCTTAGTTTGGCGGGATAGGAAATTCTGGGTTGAAAATTCTTTTCTTTAAGAATGTTGAATATCGGCCCCCACTCTCTTCTGGCTTGTAGAGTTTCTGCTGAGAGATCAGCTGTTAGTCTGATGGGCTTCCCTTTGTGGGTAACCCGACCTTTCTCTCTGGCTGCCCTTAACATTTTTTCCTTCATTTCAACTTTGGTGAATCTGACAATTATGTGTCTTGGAGTTGCCCTTCTCGAGGAGTATCTTTGTGGCGTTCTCTGTATTTCCTGAATCTGAATGCTGGCCTGCCTTGCTAGATTGGGGAAGTTCTCCTGGATAATATCTTGCAGAGTGTTTTCCAACTTGGTTCCATTCTCCCCATCATTTTCAGGTACACCAATCAGACGTAGGTTTGGTCTTTTCACATAGTCCCAAATTTCTTGGAGGCTTTGTTCATTTCTTTTTATTCTTCTTTCTCTAAACTTCCCTTCTCTCTTCATTTCATTCATTTCATCTTCCATCAGTGATACCCTTTCTTCCAGTTGATCGCATCTGCTACTGAGGCTTCTGCAATCTTCGCGTAGTTCTCGAAACTTGGCTTTCAGCTCCATCAGCTCCTTTAAGCCCTTCTCTCCATTGGTTATTCTAGTTATCCATTCTTCTAATATTTTTTCAAAGTTTTTAACTTCTTTGCTATTGTTTTGAATTTCCTCTCGTAGGTCAGAGTAGTTTGATCGTCTGAAGCCTTCTTCTCTCAACTCATCAAAGTCATCCTCCATCCAGCTTTGTTCCGTTGCTGGTGAGGAACTGTGTTCCTTTGGAGGAGGAGAGGTGCTCTGTTTTTTAGAGTTTCCAGTTTTTTTGCTCTGTTTTTTCCCCATCTTTGTGGTTTTATCTACTTTTTGTCTTTGATGATGGTGATGTACAGATGGGTTTTTGGTGTGGATGTCCTTTCTGTTTGTTAGTTTTCCTTCTACCAGACAGGACCCTCAGCTGCAGGTCTGTTGGAGTTTATTAGAGGTCCACTCCAGACCCTGTTTGGCTGGGTGTCAGCAGTGGTGGCTGCAGAACAGCGGATTTTCGTGAGACCACAAATTCAGCTGTCTGATAGTTCCTCTGAAAGTTTTGTCTCAGAGGAGTACCTGGTTGAATGAGGTGTCAGTCTGACCCTACTGGGGGGGTGCCTCCCAGTTAGGCTGCTCAGGGATGAGGGACCCACTTTAGGAGGCAGTCTGTCCGTTCTCAGATCTCCAGCTGCGTGCTGGGAGAACCACTACTCTCTTCAAAGCTGTCAGTCAGACAGGGACCTTTAAGTCTGTGGAGGTTCTTGCTGAGTTTTTGTTTGTCTGTGCCCTGCCCCCAGAGGTGGAGCCTACAGAGGCAGGCGGGCCTCCTTGAGCTGTGGTGGGCTCCACCCAGTTCGAGCTTCCTGGCTGCTTTGTTTACCTAAGCAAGCCTGGGCAATGGCGGGCGCCCCTCCCCCAGCCTCGCTGCCGCCTTGCAGCTTGATCTCAGACTGCTGTGCTAGCAATCAGCGAGACTCCGTGGGCATAGGACCCTCTGAGCCAGGTGCGGGACACAATCTCCTAGTGTGCCGTTTTCCAGGCCCGTTGGAGAAGCGCAGTATTAGGATGGGACTGACCCGATATTCCAGGTGCCGTCTGTTTCCCCTTTCTTTGACTAGGAAAGGGAACTCCCTGACCCCTTGCGCTTCCCGAGTGAGGCAATGCCTCGCCCTGCTTAGGCTGGCGCACAGTGCGCTTCACTGTCTGTCCTGCACCCACTGTTAGGCACTCCCTAGTGAGATGAAACCAGTACCTCAAGCAGAAATGCAGAAATCACCCGTCTTCTGTGTCGCTGGGGCTGGGAGCTGGAGACCGGAGCTGTTCCTATTCGGCCATCTTGGCTCCACCCCTTGAAAGACTTAAATCTAAGGCCTAAAACCCTCAAAAATTCTAGAAGATAACATCAGTAAAACTCTTCTAGACATGGCTTAGGCATGGAGTTCATGACCAAGAACCCTCAAGCAGATGCAACAAAAACAAAAATAAACACATGGGACCGAATAAACTAAAAACTTCTGCCCTCTGATTACAGCAGAGTGAACAGACAACCCACGGAGTGGGAGAAAATATTCACAAAGGACTAATATCCAGACTCAGGGAATTCAAAAAAAAATCTGCAAGAAAAAACAACTAATCCCATCAAAATGTGGGCAAAGGATATTAATAGACAATTCTCAAAAGAAGATATATAAATGACCAACAAACATATTTAAAAATGCTCAACATCACTAATCAGCCGGGAAATGCAAATCAATACCACAATGAGATACCACCTTACTCCTGCGAGTATGCCCATAATTTTAAAAAATCAAAAAATAATAGATGCTGGCATCGATGTGGTGAAAAGGTAATTGAAATACAATGTTAACATGTAATGAGATTATTTTTAAAGATACATATGGTTAAAATTTCAGTTTTAATTTTTTTGCTGTTTATTTTTTTGTACCAAAATACTTAAAAAAAAACAAAACTTTTAAGTTCAGAGCTACAAGTGCAGGTTTGTTATATAGGTAAATTTGTGTCATGGGGTTTGTTGTATAAATTATTTTGTCACCCAGGT
>NW_026660239.1:0-3188 GCF_009828535.3 Hylobates moloch | reverse complement strand
AGTTCTCCTTGAAGAGGTCCTTCACATCCCTTGTAAGTTGGATTCCTAGGTATTTTATTCTCTTTGAAGCAATTGTGAATGGGAGTTCACTCATGATTTGGCTCTCTGTTTGTCTGTGGTGTACAAGAATGCTTGTGATTTTTGTACATTGATTTTGTATCCTGAGACTTTGCTGAAGTTGCTAATCAGCTTAAGGAGATTTTGGGCTGAGATGATGGGGTTTTCTAGATATACAATCATGTCATCTGCAAACAGGGACAATTTGACTTCCTCTTTTAAAAGTAAAAAGATGTAAAATAAAGTGATGACACATGCTACACAATAATTTTAGGGAATTATTAATTTCCCAATATTTTTGTAAGAAAAAAATTAAATTTTATTTTTTCCTATTGTTTATTAGTGCTGTGTGTAACCTGGGAACTGTTGGAAACATATATAGGCATATACTTCTTAACTTATTTCTGAGCATAGCCAAAATGTATATTCACACAAAACAAATTCTTACATTTTAAAATTATGCTTTAGATATTATTCATAAACCAAAACTTTAAGAATATTCAGACTTCTCATTTTCTGTGAAAAGATACTCCAAACCTTATTCTATGTCAGACTTAATTTATTTTATATTTACTTTCTGTGTAGCAGGACTAAGTTTCTGAGGATTTCTCCAAATATTTTCTCTTCCATAGTCACATCTTTCTAACTGGAAAACAAATTTCAAAAATTCACATAATTATGTTTTAAACTTCTTTTTGGCCTCACATAATTTTTCACTTTGCATAATGCCTGATGGGATATAGTTTGGTATTGTTTTCTAAACTAATAACCATCTAGCTGCATCAATCCATAGCCTCCCTTGTGGTCTCCATGCATTTTTAACTTAATACTAGTATCATCACCACTACTACCACCACCACCACCACCACTACTACTATTACTACTATTAGGTTAATATTTGTATTCACACATTAACAATTTCATAATAATTTTATGCCAATATTCCCTGATGTGTGCTCCAAAATTCAGTGAGTTTTCTTTCTCGTATTATCACTTGGAGTATTAAAGTGATTCATTTAGTGTGTAGAGAAATTGGTTGCATCACCTTCGTTTCATTAGCATTAATTATAATCAATTCAGATAACAAGGCAAAGATAAAAAGAATGAATTGCAGAGAACATATATCAATCGTCAATACAGGTCATTTGTTAGCAGTTTGTTTTCAAGCATTATTCAGAGTATTTACTTCACTTATTAATTGTCTATATCATTGGGATACTTAATCTGTGGATGTGGTACTCTTTATCCTTATGCTATTAGAGACAAAGTGACATATCTTAGAAAAACAACTATTAGATTCAGCAATTGGCAATATGACTTTAATCTCACTGGATGGTTAAGTAAATAGTTTTCTAAACTTAACTAAATGATTTTTAGTTTTCTAAATTTAACTCAGATAGTTTGGAAAACTAAGAAAAAGGATTTATGGTTCAATTAAAATTTTTAAAGAAGAGAGTAATAGTAGCAACCCTTTGCAGGTTATATTTTTGCTTATTTTTCTTGTTTTCGTTAAAAAATATGAGAAAAAGGCTTTCACAGGAAAATACAATACTCACTTACTGCCCATCCTCTTTCTTCAGTTAATCTTCCTGATGCATTGAAATTCTTCTCTAGTACTTGTAATTAAAGACTCAGATTGATATATTTTTTAAAAATCACAAATGAAAATTCTAGTAAACTTTGTAGTCAGAGAAAAAATTCCAATTGAGAATAATTGTAGATTTTTTAAAAATTCAAACACAAGTGTAAGAAAAATTAATATGTTGGTAATAAGTTATCCTTTTCCCTACACCCTCCTACAGAAGAGGGAAAAATAGTAAGTATTTAAATCAAGGGCCATTACCAGCTTATATGTTTCTTTTCACCTTTGTTTTTATATTTAATTTTATGATGAGTACTGTCTTCTAAGTGTTGTATGCTAAGAACAGATCTATTTTTGGATGTGCCTATTTTGTTCTGAAATTAAGCAGTCTGTAAAAATGTCAGACTGACTTTATGTAGGGATACACTTTTACTTTATCCAAGATCGCAATTTTATCATCACTTTTTATTGTGCTAGGCAATTCCTGGTACCAGGATAATTCTTCCCTTAGCATCCTGAGCAACAGAATGAAAAAAGACAACAATCTAATTCTTATAATCTTAGTTGCTGCTTTGTAGACTGAATATCCTGAAGTAACACATACCACTAAAAAGGATTATAGAAAAGGACCATAAAAATTGCATATCAACAAATTAATAATCTAGAAGAAATGAAAACATTACTAGAAACAGACCATCTACCAAGACTGCATCATGAAGAAATAGAGACTCTGAAGAGGCATATAACTACTAAGAATATTGAATTCATAATTAAAAACCTACCAATGAAGAAAAGCCTGCAGCCAGATGGCTTCACTGTTGAATTTTACCAAACATCAAAAGAGTAAATGCCAATATTTCTCAAAGTCTTCCAAAAGAAAAAAAAATGAAGAGCAGGAAAAGACCTCTCTCTAATTCATTCTATGAGACCAGAATTGCCCTGAAATCCAAGAAAAAGACATTACAACAAAATTATAGACCAATATCTCCTATAAACATTAATGCAAAAATCCTCAAAAAATATACTAGGAAATGAAATTTAACGGCATCTTAAAAGTATTATACATTATGACCAAGTGGGATTTATTTTTTAAATGCAAGTATTTTTTAAAATGTGGAAATCAATTGATGGAATACTTCATAATAATAGAATTAAGTGAAAAATATAATCATGTATATTTATGCAGAATATGCATTTGACAAATGCAATATATTTTAATTTAAAAACTAGGAATTTTTGTTGGAAAGTTGTCTTCAGCAAAATAGGAAGAAAAGTAAACTATGCTAAGAAACAAATACCAAATATAAAATCCACAGCCAACATACTTAATGCTAAAATACTGAAAACTTTTCCTCCAAGATCAAGAGCAAGGCAAGAATGTCCACTCTCTCCACTTCTATTCAACATAATCCTGTTAGTTCTAGCCAGAACAATTAGGCAGCAAAAGAAATAAAAAGTATCTACATTGGAAAGAGAGAAGTAAATTATTTTTCTCTTTATAGATGGCATGATCTTATCCGTAGAAAATACTACACAACGGCCGGGCGCG
>NW_026660238.1:0-3188 GCF_009828535.3 Hylobates moloch | reverse complement strand
TGGAGTGGAATTTAGTAGAATGGAATAGGGTGGAATGGATTGGAGTGGAGTGGAGTGGAATGGAATTGGAAGGAATGGAATGCAGTGGACTGTAGTGTGTTGGAGTGGAGTGGAATGGAATGGAGAGGAAGTGAATGGAATGGACTGGTGAAATGAAATGTGAGCTGAGATTATGGCACTGCACTCCAGGCTGGGTGACAGAATGAGATCCTGTCGAAAGAAAAGAATGGAACGGAATGGTGTGGAATGGAATAGAATGAAATGGAGTGGAGTACAGAGGAGTGGAATGGAGTGGAATGGAATGGAGTGGAGGGGAATGGAAAGGAATGGAGTGGACTGGAGTAGAGTGGAGTAGAGTGGAGTAAGTGGAGTGGAGTGGAATGGAATGGAATGGGATGGAATGGAGTGGACTGGAGTGGTGTGGATTCATGTGGAGTGGAGTGGAAGGGAGTGAAATGGAAAGGAGTGGAGTGGCGTGGAGTGGAGTGGATAGGAATGGATTGGAATGGATTGTATTGAAGTGGATTGGAAAGGAATGGGAAGGAATGGAATGGAGTGGATTGTATTGTGTTTGAGTGGAGTGGAGTGGAATGGATTGGAAGGGAACGGAAAGGAATGGTGAAAAGAAATGTGAGATGAGATTGTGGCACTGCACTCTCGCCAGCGTGACAGAGTGAGATCCAGTCAAAAGAAAGGAATTGAAAGGAATGGAGTGGAATGGAATGCAATGGGATGGAAAGGAACGGAATGGAGTGTTGTGGAGTGGAGCGGAGTGGAATGGAGTTGAATGGAATTAGATGGAATAGAATGGAATGGAGTTAAGCGGAATGGTGTGGAGTGCAGTGGAATGGAATAGGAAGGAATGAGATGGAAGGAAGTGGATTGGGGTGGAGTGGAGTGGAGTGAAATGGAGTAGATTGTAATGTAATGGAATGGATTGGGAATGAATGGGATGGAGTGGATTGAAGAGGAGTTGAGTGGAGATGAGTGGAATGAAGTGTAATAGAATGGAATGGAGTGGAGTGGAATGGAATGGAATGTTGAAATGTGAGTTAGGATTGTGACACTGCACAACAGCCTGAGTGACAGGGAGAGAACGTGTCAAAAGAAATGAATGGAATGGAATAGAGTGGAATGGAATGGAAAGGAATGGAATAGAATGAAATGGAGTGGATTGGAGTGGAGTGGAGTGGAGTTGACTGTATTGAAGTGTAATAGAATGGAATGGAGTGGAATGGCATGGAATGGAATGGAATGGAATGGAATGGAATGGAATGGAATGGAATGGAATGGAATGGAACATTGAAATATGAGTTGGGATTGTGACACTTCACAACAGCCTGGGTCACAGGGAGAGATCATGTAAAAGGAAATGAATGGAACGGAATAGAGTGGAATGGAATGGAATGGAAAGGAATGGAATAGAATGGAATGGAGTGTATTGGAGTGGAGTGGATTCGGGTGGGGTGGAGTGCAATTGAATGGAATGGGATGGATTGGAATGGAGTGGAGTAGAGTGGAGTGGAGCAAAGTGGAATGGAGTGGAATGGAATGGAATGGAGTGGAGTGGAGTAGTCTAGGGAAGAATGTAGTGGAATGGAGTGGAGTGGAATTGAGTGGACTGGAGTGGAGTGGAGTGGAATGAAGTGGAAGGGAATGGAATGGAATGTTGAAATATGAGTTGGGATTGTGACAGTGCACAACAGTCTGGGTGACAGGGAGAGATTGTGTCAAAGAAATGAATGGAATGGAACAGAGTGGAATGGAATGGAAAGGAATGGAATAGAATGGAATGGAGTGGACTGGAGTGGAGTGGACTGGAATGGAGTGCAGTGGAGTGGATTTGGGTGGGGTGGAGTGGAGTGGAGTGGAATGGAATGAGATGGATTGCAATGGATTGAAATGGAGTGGAGTAGAGTGGAGAGGAGTGGAATGGAATCGAGTGAAAGGGAATGGAATGGAATGGAATGAAACGGTGAAATGTGAGCTGAGATTGTGTCACTGCACTCCACACTGGGTAACCGAGTGAGATCCTCTCAAAAGAAAGAATGGAATGGAATGGCATGGAATGGAATGGAATGGAATGGAATGGAATGGAATGGAATGGAATGGAATGGCATGGAATGGCATGGCATGGCATGGCATGGCATGGAATGGAATGGAATTGAATGCAATGGAATGGCATGGAATGGAAAGGAATGGAGTGGAGTGGAGTTTAGTGAAATGAAATACGATGGAATGGATTGGGGTGGAGTGGAGTGGAATGGAATGGAAAGGAATGGAATGCAGTGGAGTGGAGTGTGTTGGAGTGGAGTGGAGTGGAATGGAGTGGAAGGGAATGGAATGGACTTGTGAAATGAAAAGTCAGCTGAGATTATGGCACTGCAATCCAGCCTTGGTGACAGAGTGAGATCCTGTCTAAAGAAAGGAATGGAATGGAATGGTGTGGAATGGAACAGAATGGAGTGGAGTGGAGTACAGAGGAGTGGAAAGGAGTGGAATGGAATGAGGTGGACGGGAATGGAAAGGAATGGAATGGAAGGGAGTAGAGTGGAGTAGTGTGGAATGGAGTGGAGTGGAATGGAATGCAATGGAATGGAATAGGATGGAATGGAATGGAGTGGAGTGGTGCGGATTCGTGAGGAGTGGAGTGGAATTGAGTGAAATGGAAAGGAGTGGATTGGTGTGGAGAGGGGTGTATAGGAATGGAATGGAGAGGAATGTAATGTAATGTAGTGAAGTGGAGCAGAGTGGAATGGAATGGCAAGGAATGAAATGGAGTGGAGTGTAGTCTGTTGGATTGGAGTGGATTGGAATGGACTGGAAGGGAATGAAATGGAATGGTGAAATGAAATGTGAGCTGATATTATGGCACTGCACTCCAGCCTGGGTTACAGAGTGACATCCTGTCGAAAGACAGGAATGGAATGGAAAGGAGTGGAAAGGAATGGAGTGAAATGGAATGGAGTGGAGTGCAATGGAATGGAATGGAGTGGAATGGAGTGGAGTGGAGTGGAGTGGAATGGAACGGAGTGTAGTGGAGTGGAGACAAATGGAGAGGATTGGAATAGGAAAGAAGGTAATGGAATGGAGTTGATTGGAATGAAGTGGAGTGGGATGGATTGGAATGTGCTGCAATGGAATGGAATGGAATGGAATGGAATGGAATGGAATGGAATGGAATGGAA
>NW_026660237.1:0-3188 GCF_009828535.3 Hylobates moloch | reverse complement strand
GGGGAACATCACACTCCGGGGACTGTTGTGGGGTTGGGGGAGGGGGGAGGGACAGCATTAGGAGATATACCTAATGCTAAATGACGAGTTAATGGGTGCAGGAAATCAACATGGCACATATATACATATGTAACAAACCTGCACATTTTGCACATGTACCGTAAAACCTAAAGTATAATTAAAAAAAAAAAAAAAAAAAAGAACCTTAAGGATCTGCCTTTCACTAGCCCTCACCAGCTTTCCACATCTTAGTGGTTTGAGTTGGTTTTTCTTCTGGATGGTTTTTTTCTTGAACTTGATTTTTACCAAATTCTATCTTTCAGTAACACCTGGCTCCAAGACTTAAAATCTATGAGTTAGTCCCTGCCCCTCTTTCATATCCCATTTCGTTTATCACAACGTACCTATCAGACCGTGCCTGGCAGTCTCTGCCACTGGCTGAAATGTACTGCTGTGTTACTGGACTACTCACTGACTGTCTCCAATTTTTATCCCTGGCCTCAAAAAAAAAAATAAAAGAAAGAAAGAAAAGAAAAGAAAGATAGAAAAGAAAAAAGTATTTCTGAGTGGAACTCTCTGTATGGGGCAGGAGGTAGGGATTTGATTTTCAGTTGATGAATGTATAAACTTGTGGATTTCTGGAAGCTCTCAGGACCAAGTTTTAATTTGGCATGTCTTGCATTACCACTTGACCTAACAATGGATATTAAAAAATGTCCCCTGTTTAGTTTACACATGATCTATGATCATGGGGCGTTCTGTTAAGAGGCGATGTTGACTGTCACTTTCTCTAGATCTTCTCCTGTGAATTTTGTCTCCCCTGGCTGAATGATCTTGAGTTTTCTCTTTTGGAAAGCCTACAACCTTCAGCCAGCTTAGAATTTCTCAAACCACTCTTGTTTGGGACTACCACCAATTCACTCACTGCTTACTAACCTTACTAAAGATAATAGACAGGTTTGTCACCTGTGGAGGAGTGTTATTGACATTGAAGCAAGGGAGCTGTTTCTCGTCTAGATCTAATTTGTGGCAGACAGCAAAAATTACATGCAGCCTGCTTCTCTCGAGACTCTATCCACAAGGGGAACGATAGATAGTACTTGATTCTGGGAGACCCTTCACTCAGAATATTATTGTCATCCAGCCATATCTGCAGCTGACATAGGTTGTTGGCATTGGTTAGAAACAGACAACTACATGCCATGTTGTCTTTGAGCAAGAGAGTGTCAGGACACTTTCAGGTGCACTTGATAGAAAATCCAACTCAGCTTTGACTGAGAAATAAAAGAAAATCTATGGTTCATAAAACTGGAAAAGGTTAGAGTAGCTCAAATTTCAGGCACAGTTCGAATCAGGGTTCAAACGATGTGATCAGAACTTTGTTTTTCTTGGTTATGAGTTGTCTAGTGTCAGCAGTATTGGTTGATTGTGGGTTCAGCCTGTGATTATTTCAAACTATTTCCAAAACCATGTTCCAGTGGCTTGGATTTGATTACATGCTTGACCCAAAAATTGAAGACTTTGGAATGCAGTGGGCTGGCTGGCCAGGCTCGACTCTCATTCTTTACTTTTTGAGCTAGGAGCAAAGTCCCACCTAAATTCATGGGTTAAAAGTGAAAAGAGTTATTAATTCAAGGAATGGGAATTAATCTAAGTGGGAATTAGTCTAAATCATTAGACTTTAATAAGAGCCTCTTTTTCTGAAGAGAGGTAATTTTCAGGGAACAAACTTGCTGACATTGAACTTCAATTCTTTATGGGATACACCATTTCATAGCATCTACCAATGCTTGTGGTATAAACAGCAGATTATAGCAGAATGAGCAGAAGCAAATAGAATAATCAGATAGTCTGATAAAAGTCACTTGTCATTAGCTATGAAATGGTGTATGCCATAAACAACTGAAGTTCAATGTCAGCAAATTTGTTCCCTGAAAATTACCTGACTCTCTCTACAAAAAAAGATTTACCAAAGCATTATTATTTCCCTGCCTTTTGGGTGGTTGTTTCTCAATATGCATTACTTCTAGGGAAAAATTAAATTTGATATCCTATGTTCTTGTTAGTTTGCAACAGTGGAAAATGATTCTTATGGAAGCACAAATAGTTTTATGGATGTAATAGATAAGAAGTAACTCTGTTGGCAAATTAAAATAAATAAACAAACTAATTTTGAAATTATTTAAACTCTATTTTCTAAAGTCCATGCTCAGATATCTTCACTTAGTCCTTTCTTAAATCTTCTTCCAAAAAATATATAATCTTACTTGTTACTCATTATATGTATTCATTTTAAAGCTATTATTGGTGAAACACAAAGCTAGATGCTATCTGAGGTACAGTATATAAAATATGATCCTTGCTCTCCAGATATTTACAATTTAATTAAATTTTCAGTGCTATCAAAGGACCAACCAAGAAGAAAGTCAGCAGATGCTTGGAAGTGTCCTTTGTCACTTAGGGCTTCTTCATATGAGCTAATTTGATGCCTGCAAGAGATTGGTATAAAATTAACTGACTTGTGGGTTCTATTTAGAATTTCCAGTCCATGTGAGTAGCCATCCACACAACCTCAATACCAGAGAAAATTGCACACAGTCCATAAAAGTATACAAAGAACTTAGGCATGAAATAGAATAAAATTGTAGGGGTATGAATAATTAGCCTTCCAAGTCACAAATGCTTTCAACACAGGATATGACTTCAGTCTCCATAGTAAAGAGGCTAATGATTAAATTATGTTCTTCCATTTCAAACGTACTTTTTAGATCTTTATTCTCTTTCAAAATTTCCATAATGATCATGTTGTGCCTGTCAGAAGTTGACTTCATCACTAAAACTTTCATGTTCATATTGTTCACTTTTATCCCCAAAGTCTTAAACTTCCCATCATTCCCTATAATTACTTCTCCCAGTCACACCTGTCATTAATCATCTCAGGAAAGCCCATGCAAAGTCACAACATTTGAAGGGCAGAAAAAAGAATTGAGGCTTCTGATGGCGCTGGTTTTCTAACTTACTTGACTTCAAATGGGAAAATATTGAGCATTCCCCAAAAGGACCATTGTTGACCCCGCTGGGAACTCAAATAACAAGAAGGCAATAATCTGAGCTAAAAGAATTCTGCTTTCTGTGTGGAATTCTGCTTATATTTTGGTATCTGCTTTTTAAAATTCTTGGATAATGCC
>NW_026660236.1:2530-3189 GCF_009828535.3 Hylobates moloch | reverse complement strand
AGTGGCTCACGCTTGTAATCCCAGCACTTTGGGAGGCCGAGGCGGGCAGATCACGAGGTCAGGAGATCGAGACCACAGTGAAACCCCGTCTCTACTAAAAATACAAAAAATTAGCCGGGCGTGGTGGCGGGCGCCTGTAGTCCCAGCTACTCGGAGAGGCTGAGGCAGGAGAATGGCGTGAACCCGGGAGGCGGAGCTTGCAGTGAGCCGAGACTGCGCCACTGCACTCCAGCCTGGGCAACAGAGTGAGACTCTGTCGCCAAAAAAAAAAAAAGAGAGTAAGGAAGTCCAAAATAAATGAAGAGATACATGGGGTTCACAGGTGAGAAAACTCAGTATCATTAAGAGGTTAGCTCTCCCCAAACTGGTCTACACAGTTAACACACAATTCCCCCAAAAAGGCCAACAAGTTTGAAATTTGTAAACTGATCCTAAAATTCATACGGAAATTCAAAGGACTTAGAAAACATCTAAACAACGTTGGGGCCAGGCGTGGTGGCTCACACCTGTAACCCCAGCACTCTGGGAGGCCGAGGTAGGTGGATCACAAGGTCAGGAGATCGAGACCATCCAGACCATCCTGGCTAACATGGTGAAACCCCATCTCTACTAAAAATACAAAAAACTGGCCTGGCGTGGTGGTGGGCGCCTGTAGTCCC
>NW_026660236.1:0-2430 GCF_009828535.3 Hylobates moloch | reverse complement strand
CCTTTAATCCTAGCACTGGGATGCAGACCGGGAGGATCATGTGAGGCCAGGAGTTCGGGTCTCACTATGTTGCCTAGGCTGATTTCAGTCTCTACAAAAATTAAAATTAGCCAGACACGGTGGCACACACCCATAATTCCAAGCTACTCGGGAGGCTGAGGTGGGAGGATCAATTGAGCCCAGGAGTTCAAGGTTATAGTGAGCTAAGGCTGTGCCACTGTACTCCACCCTGGGTGACAAAGCAAGACCCCAGGTCAAAAGAAAAAAAGAAATGAGAGTGAGAAAGGAAGAACGAAAGAAAAAAGGAGAGAAAGAGAGAAAGAGAAAGAGTGACAGAGACAGAAAAAGAGGGGCCAGGTGCAGTGGCTCACACCTGTAATGCCAGCACTTTGGGTGGCCAAGACAGGCAGATCACTGAAGGTCAGGGGTTCAAGACCAGCCTGGCCAATATAGTGAAACTCCCATCTCTACTAAAAATACAAAAATTAGCCGAGCGAGACTCTGTCTAAAAAAAAGAGAAAGAAATAAAACATAATTTTCAAACTGAGTGAAAGATCTAACAGACACTTCACCAAAGAAGATATAAACAGATGGCAAATAATCACATGAAAAGATGCTCAAAATTGGGAGTCATTAGGGAAATGCAAATTTAAACCACTCTGAGATAGCACTACATACCCAGAAGAATGGCTAAATTTAAGACTTGTGTTGGTGAGGGCACGGATCAAAGACATCTAGTAGGAATATGAAACAAGACATCTTTGGAAACCAGATTCAGTTTTTTAAAAAGTTAAACATAAACTTACCATATGATCAATTCCATTTTTTAGGAAATAAAAGTTATGCCCACACAAAGGGGAATGTTCACGGCAGCTTTATTTGTAATAGTCAAATATTGGAAACAACTCAAGTGTGTTCAACAGGAGAACAAATAAACAAATGCTGGCGTAGCCAGACAATGGACTACTACTCAGTAATAAAAAAGTATGAACTACTAAAAACCAACAAAACACTATGGATGAACTACAGAATAAGTATAAAAGATAAGAGCAGACCAAAATCACCAAAAACAACAAAAAAATGCAGGGTGTCCATTCGCATGAAAAAAAGAAAAAAGTGTACATACTGTATAACATCATTTATACAAAAATTCCACAAAATGCGTACTAATCTATGGTTATAGAAAGCAGAACAGCGGTTGCTTTGAAATAGGGGAAGGAATGGAGAAACAGGAGAGGTGGGGAAGCAAGGATCACAAACTTTCAGGATCGACGAATATGATCATTCTGGATTGTGGTGATGGTTTCACAGGTGTCCACAGTCAAAATACACACGTTATTCACTTTATACATGCCAATTCTGAATGTCAACTAGACTTCAGTAAAACTGTATAATAAAATCTATCCTAATCCAAGAAGGTATTTCCCTTACTTTGCTATAAACAGAACAGACACCATACCACAAGCTATTTGTAGAACAAAATTTTATTTAATTTTCCATTCATAAAACTGAAAACACACAGCTGATATTCAGTATGAATAACGCATTTTATATAAAACAATTTGTTGTTTTTTTGAGACAGGGTCTCATTCTGTCACCCAGGCTGGAGTGCAGTGGTGTGCTTGCTCATAGCTCACTTGTAGCCTTTAACTCCTAGGCTCACGTGATCCTCCTGCTTCAGCTTCCCAAGTAGCTGGAATGACAGGCGTGAGCCACTGTGCCTGCCTGGTTCCCTACTACGTTTTCTGTGTCTTTGCCCTCTTCACTCAAGAGAGGGGAAGGGTAGGCCTAAAGAAGCAAACAGAGCTCCGGAATGGAGACATACAACTTCTATGGATTTATGGTGGTTCATTTTAAAAGTCTGCCAGTTTGTATACCTCATTTTCCCATAGAGGGTGATCGTAATTCTATCTGCCAAAAAAATAAGCTGACATTTCAGGAAGATAGAAGGTAGCCAGAAAGAAAACTACCAAGTCTGGGAATAAGGGAAGGGAAAAAAAGCCAAGTAAAAGAATAAATCATATATGAGGTAGAGGCAGGAAGACAAGGAGAACTCGGATGCCTACCATACACACACACAATTCTGGAATAAATTTCTAAGTACCAAAAAACCAGGAAAGAAATGAAACAGAATAGTTCTCAGCATAACTCAAATCCTAGAATTCAAACATGAAAACAGTTGTCAGGTTTGAATTCATTAAAATGTAAAACTTCTTTCTATATGTTGAAGACACCAATGTATATGGAAGCTAACCATTATTCAGTCAATTTTCAGTATCCACCATGCTGGTATGGGGATAGAATGGTAAATAATGGCATGTCCCTGCCCCCATGATTTCCTGTGAGTTGTATAATGACAGAAAAGAAAACAAAGAAATCAACAGGAAAATAAACAATGGATAAGAATAGGTCACTTAAAAAACAAAGTCA
>NW_026660235.1:0-3190 GCF_009828535.3 Hylobates moloch | reverse complement strand
ATATTGGCCAGGCTGGTCTCACACTCCTGATCTTGTGATCTGCCTGCCTTGGCCTCCCAAAGTGCTGGGACTAGAGGCATGAGCCACTGCATCCGGCCTATACTTACAATTTTTAAGAGGCTGTTGCTGTCTTCTGTTTTCAGAGAAGTGCATTTCAAGTTTATAAAATTGCCTAGCATGGTGGCTCATACCTTTAATCCCAGCACTTTGAGGGCTGAGGTGGGAGGATTGCTTGAGCTCAGGAGATCAAGACGAGCCTGGGCAACATGGTGAAACCCCATCTCTACAAAAAATAAAAAAAATTAACCAGGTGTGGAAGTGCACACCAGTTGCCTCAGCTACTCAGGAGGCTGAGGCGAGAGGATGGCTTGAGCTCTGGAGGTTGATGCTGCAGTGAACCATGATTGTGCTACTGCACTCCAGCCTGGATGTGACCAAGTGAGACCTTGCCTCAAAAAGTAACTAACTAACTAACTAAATAAAAGTTTACAAAGTCATTAGAAGAATTGGTGTGCAGCCCAGGGAAAAGTAATAGCTGGATAAGCCCAGAACAGCGAAATGCTTTTTCTGAGAGAAGCAGACCTGCTGAGGCCCAAACTCACTCTTCTCAGAGAGCACATCTGCAGGTGATGTTTGGGCAACCCCAGCTTGGCTTGCCTTGGGACACTTCCAGTAGCTCCAGTTCAGGGTTGGAAAACCTGTTCTGCCACTGTCTTGTGGATGCCACTCCCAGGTTTATATATTTATTTATTTTTTGATGGACTTTCGCTCAGTCACCCAGGCAGGAGTGCAGTGGCATAATCTCAGTCACTGCAACCTCCACCTCCCAGGTTGGAGAGATTCTCCTGTCTCAGCCTCCTGAGTAAAACTGGGACCACAGGTACCCGCCGCCAAGCCTTGCTAATTTCTGTGTTTTTAGTAGAGACAGGATTTTCCCATGTTGGCCAGGCTGGTTTCAAACTCCTGGCCTCAAGTGATCTGCCTGCCTCAGCCTCCCAAAGTGCTAGGATGACAGGAATGAGCCACCACACCCAGCGCAATCTTAGGTGGATTTTCTCCATTTTACTTGTACTCGTGTGTGTGTGTGTGTGTGTGTGTGTGTGTGTGTAGTAAATTTTATACAATTTGCTTCCTACGTAGGTTTGCATATTCACGCCCACATTCAAAATACTGATCAGGGCTGAGGCAAGTGGGTCACTTGAGGTCAGGAGTTTGAGATCCACCGGGCCAACATGGTGAAACCCCATCCCTACTAGAAACACAAAAATTAGCTGGGCGTGGTGGTGGGTGCCTGCAATCTCAGCTATTTGGAAGGCTGAGGCAGGAGAATTGCTTGAACCCAGAAGGTGGAGGTTGCAGTGAGCCAAGACTGCACCACTATACTCCAGCCTGGGAGACACAGCGAGACTCCATCTCAAAACAAATCAAATCAAAACAAAACAAAAAACATTAATCAGATAGTATGTAACATTTTTGAGATTGGCTTCCCCCCCACCCTCCCGCTCCCACCCAAAGCATAATTCCCTAGAGATTAATTCATCTCGGCCGGGCGCGGTGGTTCACGCCTATAATCCCAGCACTTTGGGAGGCCGAGGCAGGCGGATCATGAGGTCAGGAGATTGAGACCATCCTGGCTAACACGGTGAAACCCCATCTCTACTAAAACTACAAAAAATTAGCCGGGCGTGGTGGCGGATGCCTGTAGTCCCAGCTACTCGGGAGGCTGAGGCAGGAGAATGGCGTGAACATGGGAGACAGAGCTTGCAGTGAGCCGAGATCCCGCCACTGCACTCCAGCCTGGGCGACAGAACAAGACTCTGTCTCAAAAAAAAAAAAAAAAAGAGATTCATTCATCTCATCTGTTGTGCATCTCAATAGTTTATTCTTTTTTATTTATTTTTTTGAGACTGGGTCTTGCTCTGTGGCCCTGGCTGGAGTGCAGTGATGAAATCATGACTCAGGCCGGGCGCGGTGGCTCACGCTTGTAATCCCAGCACTTTGGGAGGCCGAGGTGGGCGGATCACGAGGTCAGGAGATCGAGACCACGGTGAAACCCCGTCTCTACTAAAAAATACAAAAAATTAGCCGGGTGTGGTGGCGGGCGCCTGTAGTCCCAGCTACTTGGAGAGGCTGAGGCAGGAGAATGGCGTGAACCCAGGAGGCGGAGCTTGCAGTGAGCCGAGATTGCGCCACTGCACTCCAGTCTGGGCGACAGAGGGAGACTCCATCTCAAAAAAAAAAAAAAGAAATCATGACTCACACTTCCTTGATCTCCCAGCCTCAAGTGATTCTCTCTCCTCAGCCTCCTGAGTAGCTGGGACTATAGGCATGTGCTGCCACGCCTCACTCATTTTTAAAAGTTTTCTAGAGATACTGTCTCCCTATGTTGGCCAGGCTGGTCTCAAACTCCTGGGCTCAGGCGATCCTCCTACCTTGGCCTCCCAAAATGCTGGGATTACAGGCATGAGCCACCGCTCCCAGTTTGATGATTACTCTTGGTGGAGACCCAAAGTGCCATAATTCAGAGCCAGAATCTTTTTTTTTTTTTTTTTTTTGAGACGGAGTCTGGCTTTGTCGCCCAGGTTGGAGTACAGTGGCGCAACCTCGGCTCGGTGCAAGCTCCACCTCCCGGGTTCACGCCATTCTCCTGCCTCAGCCTCCCCAGTAGCTGGGACTACAGGTGCCCGCCACTATGCCCGGCTAATTTTTTGTATTTTTAGTAGAGACGGGGTTTCACCATGTTAGCCAGGATGGTCTCGATCTCCTGACCTCGTGATCTGCCCGCCTCGGCCTCCCAAAGTGCTGGGATTACAGGCGTGAGCCACTGCGCCCGGCCCAGAGCCAGAATCTTAGAAGAGCTTAATGAATTCAACTTAAGATAAAACAGTATAGCTAAAATGAAACACCTACAAAATTTCTGACAAGTATGGGCAGTCAGGTTTCCATATGTAGTTGGTAGAAGTGGTATGCTTAGTATAAACATAATGTGAAATGCTGGGTATTTCCTGAATTGTGTTAAAACCACAGCTACCGGCTAAAATAAAGCTATTGCTCTGAGTTTCTGTCTTGGAAGAATTGTTTTCTGCACTGTACATCTCACTGCTAGGTTTAGGGAAATCACCTCTTTTTTTTTTTTTTTTTTGAGACAGAGTCTCTCTCTGTCACCAGGCTGTAGTGCAGTGGCATGATC
>NW_026660234.1:0-3190 GCF_009828535.3 Hylobates moloch | reverse complement strand
CACTCCACTTCCAATCACTGCATTCCATTCCATTCCATTCCATTCCATTCCATTCCTTTCCACAGCATTCCACTCCCCTCCTATACACTGCATTCCATTCCATTCCACTCGATTCCACTCTTCTCCAATCCACTCCACTCCACTCCACCTCATTCCATACCTTCCTATTCCAGTCCACTTCAATCCACTCTATTACATTCCAATCCATTCTATTCCACTTCACTCCACTCCATTCGTTTCTACTTCATTTCACTACCCTGCAATCCTCTCCACTCCTTTCCATTCCATTTCTTTCCATTCCCTTCCATTCCACTGCAGTCCTTTCCATTCAATTCCCTTCCATTCCATTACATTCCACTCCACTCCACTCCACTCCAATCCACTGCATTGTATTCCATTCCATTCCATTCAATTACTTTCCAATCCACTACACTTCACTCTTCCCCACTGCAATCCATTCCATTCCATATCATTCTATTCCACTCCATCTCACTCCACTAAACTCCACTCTACTCCATTCCATTCCATTCCTTCCCATTCCAGTCCACTATACTGCACTCCATTACATTACATTCCCTTCCACTTGAATCCACTCTCCTCTACTATGCTCGACTCCACCCCAATCCCTTTCATTACTTCCCATTCCACTCCACTCCACTCCACTCCACTCCATTCCATTCCATTCCATTCCATTCCGTTCAATTGCTCTCCATTCCATTCCATTCTGTTAACTTCCATTCCATTGCACTACATACCACTGCACTCCAATCCACTGTATTCCTTTCCATTCCATGCCATTGCATTGCACTCAATTCTATTCCACTCGAATCCACTCCGTTCTACTGCACTCCACTCCACTCCTTTCCATTCCACTCCAAACCACTCCACTCTAGTCTATTCCATTCCATTCCCTTCCATTCCATGCAACTCCATTCCATTCTTTTCTACTCTATTCCACTATGCTGCACTCCACTCCACTCCATTCCATTGCTTTTCATTCGATTGTGTTCCATTCCATTCCATTCCATTCCCTTCCATTTCTTTCCATTCCAATCCACTCCTCTCCCCTCCAATCCACTACATTCCATTCCATTCGATTCCATTCCCTTCCATTCCATTCCATTCCACTCCACTCCACTCCACATCATTCCTTTCTACACTATTCCACTACACTGCACCACAGTCCCCTCTATTCCATTCCATTCCATTCCATTCCACTAAAATCCACTGCATTCCATTCCATTCCATTCCATTCAATTCCATTCCGTTCCTTTTCATTCCAGTCAAATCCACTCTACTCCACTCCACTCCACTGAATTCCATTCCTTCCCAATCCACTCCACTCCATTGCACTCCTTTCCATTCCATTCCAATTCAATCCAATCCACTCCACTCCACTCCATTCGTTCCTACTCCTTTCCACTACACTGCACTCCACTCCACTCCATTCCATTCCTTTCCATTTCATTCCATTCCATTGCATCTCATTCCATTCTATTCCCTTCCATTCCACTCCATTCCACTCCATTCCAATGTACTGCATCAAATTCCATTCCATTCCATTTGATTAAATTCTTTGCCACTCAAATCCATTCTACTCCACTCCATTCCACTCCACTCCATTCCATTCATTCCCATTCCACCCCTCTCTACTCCACTCCATTCCGTTCGATTCCACTCCATTCTATTCCATTAAACTGTACTCCACTGCACTCCATTCCAGTCTTTTCTTCTCCATTCCACTATACTGCACTCCAATCCACTCCATGCCATTCCATTCCATTCTATTCCATTCCGTTCCATTCCATCCCATTCAATTCCATTCCATCCCATTCATTTCCATTCCATTCCTTTCCACTCCACTCTGCTACACTGCAATCCACTCCATTCCATTCCATTCCATTCCTTTCCACTCCACTTCACTCCATTCCTTTCTACTCCTTTCCACTATATTGCACTGTACTCCACTCTATTCTGTTCCATTCCAATCCATTCCATTCAATTCCATTCCGTTCCATTGCATTGCACTCAATTCGATTCCTTTCCCTTCCATTCCATTCCACTCCACTCCTCTCCAATACATTGCATTACATTGCATTCCATTCCATTCCACGCTATTCCATTCCGGTCTACTCGAATCCACTCTACTCCACTTCACTCCAATCATTCTGATTCCACTCCACTCCACTCCATTCCATTCCTTTCCATTCCAGTTAACTCCACTCCTCTCCACTCCATTCCTTTCTACTCCATTCCACTACTCTGCACCCACTCCACTCAGTTCTATTCCATTCCGTTTCTTTCCATTCCTTTCCATTCCATTCCACTCGTATCCACTCTAATGCACTGAACTCTATTCCATTCCATTGCCATACATGCCGCTCCTTTCTATTCCATTGCACTCGAATCCACTCCAGTCCACTCCATATCATTCCATTAAATTACGTTCCATTGCATTGCATTCCATTCCATTCCCTTCCTTTCCATTCCATTCCACTTCACTCCACTCCAATCCACAGCATTCCATTCTATGCCATTCCATTGCACTCAAATGCACTCTACTCCACTCCACTTCTCTCTACTCCACTCCACTCCTCTCTATTCCTTTCTACTTCATTCCTGTCCACTCCACTCCACCCCATTCCATTCCTTTCCATTCTATTCCATTTCATTCCATTCCCTTCCTTTCCATTCCATTCCACTCCTCTCCACTCCATTCCAGTTAATTGCAATCCATTTCATTGCATTCCATTTCATTTCAGTCAAATCAAGTCTACTCCACTCCACTCAATGGCACTCCATTCCTTCCCTTTCCACTCCACTCCATTCCATTCCTTTCTACTCCATTTCACTACACTGCATTCCACTCGGCTCCACTCCATTCCATTCCATTCCATTCAATTCAGTTCAGTTCCACTGCATTTCATTCCATCCATTCCCTTAAGTTCCATTCCACTCCACTCCACTGCACTCCACTTCAATCCACTGAATTCCCTTCCCTTTCATTCCATTCCACTCGAATCCACACCGCTCCACTCCACTCCAATGCACTCCACTCTACTCCATTCCATTCCTTCCCATTCCACTCCACTGCACTCCACTCCATTCCTTTCCACTCTATTGTACTCCACTCCACGGCAGTGCACTCCATTCCTTTCTACTCCTTTCCACTACACTTCATTCTACTCCA
>NW_026660233.1:0-3190 GCF_009828535.3 Hylobates moloch | reverse complement strand
AAAGCCAGGTCTACACTAACTGCTTCTGGGGCTTGGTCTGCTGGATTTGAGGACCAGTTTCCTGGACTCAGAGGTGGCTCCCCTCATGTGCTAGTTAGGTGGCCTCAGCTAGTAAGAATAGGGGTCAACAACAAACAAGGAGAATTTAAAGAGTACTATAGTGTAGCTAGTCTAGCTTTGATTAGTCTACTGCCCTTTGGTGACAGGTTTTTCCTACAAGGTTGGATGCAAGCTGTCATCCATCATGACTGTTGGCTATGGCCTGTAGCCAATGGCCTGTAGCCTGGATTCTCATTGGACTCCCTTGGTTATCCCTCTGCCTGGCCCCTCAGCAGCCCATGGTGAGCCATGGGGCTGTAATTTAACTGTCACTCCATTATGTGACTATCTATGGTCTGAGCATGTTGCCCTGGCACTGTCATGGCCTGGAGACCCCACTTCCATTCTATTGTGTTTGCTCACAGATGGTAGCTGTAAAACTGGCAGAATAGGTCCCACTGTTTAGAGCCTGTCTTGGTTAATCTCAGAAGTCACGTTTTAAAAAATAACACTAAATCGGTTCTCATATAAACTTTATAACTTACACTGTGTGACTAGCGTCTTATCTTTTGACATTTCTGAGAAAAATTGGATGTGGCTTCATTTTACGAACATCGTAACTGCAGAAGCATTAGCAGTCAGCTCTAAAGCAGTCTCTTTCACAATAGGATGATATAAGGACTTGGCGTCAGGAAGTAGGGGCAGTTGGGTACACCTTGGGAAACATCTTTGGACACCCGCCTTGTTGGGACTCTCCTTTTGGTATTTAGAGCATGGAATAACCTGTGACATTTTGTTGTCCCAACAATCTTGCAAGAATAAGTATTATCCCCAATTTATAGATAGGAAGCTGAGGCTCAGAGATATTCCTAATGGTAAGGATTATATAGTCAGGGGCTGGTGCCAATTTTTTAAATAAGTTATTTCTAATATTTGTGGTTGAATGTAACAGTCGAAATAAAAGGTTGTTAACCATTCCTCTTAGACTTAAAAAATAACTGGCAAACACATACTGGTGACCTAACACAGAGCAATAACCTAGTAGGAAATGATACTCCTGGAATCCACTTTCATCTACAGCATCCATTTATATCCACTTGAATTGTGCACGTAAGCCTATCATTGAAGCCCAAAAATCCACATCTCCCTGAAAACTTTACTTGCCCTGCATTGCACTTCCAAGGAAAGGTTTTGTTTAGAAACTACACCTGTCTTTTAGCTACAACTCACACATAGATGACAACTCTGTTGAAGCTTTGTCTAGGGAAAGGGGAGACAATCATGAAATACTGGCATTGCTGTAAAGTCAGAAATGTATAGAAATATAAGCTAATCTTCTGGCTTTATATATGAGCTTTTCCTTATGTTATCAGAACGCTCTTGATTATCTCAAGAAATATTCACAAAATTCTCTTCCCCAAATTTATTTCAGTTTGATTTGCTTAAAATTTAATTGCTTTTATGATTTTGTCAAACTAATTAGATTATTTCTAAAGCCATGTTAACTTTATTCAAAGGGAGAAAATCTGAGAAAACCACAATTTTAATACTGTACACACCACTGGCCTTTTCCATAAATGTATAGATATTTCTCATAGAAACATCCTTTTCCTAGAGAGTAGAGGGGAGTAACATGGTGAAATCACTAACATGACTCTATCTGCCTTGCATTTGGGAGGAATAAAAATAACGTTGCTTCAGTGAAGCCTGGAATTTAATTGGCTCCTGATCTTTTCCCCTCATGCATCTGGTGGCCAGTATTACAGTAGAAAATTTTAAACTAGAAGGAGACATAATCCAATTAAATTTCCTTTTAAAAATGTCATGGCAAATAAATCTAGGGCCCATTCGCTCACACACAGCTTTGCTATTCTCACTGGGCAGCTGCTGTTTACTGGGTTTTCACCCACTGCCATCTTTGCATTTCAAGGGTGTGCGATTTTACAGATCGGCAGCTACATTTTTTCACCACTGATGAACGAGTAGTTTATTGCCAACTGGTTTGACATCTCAAGTGCCTCGAGTGACGGCCAGCTTGGAAGATGTCATAGGGCCTTCTTGGAGACAATGATTCCCATTTTAGAATCATGATTTTTGTATCATTGAATTTCACTCTGCATTTCATAGTTCTTCCTTCTTCCAGAAAACACTATGTGGCATGTATTGTTTATGCTCCAGATTACATCAAATTTTCTTCTGAGATTTGGGTGCTGTCTTTTGAGTTATCTGGAAGTGATTTGGAGACTCTGGATCCATCAAGTTTGCCAGGAAGTTGCTTTGTTTCAAGCTGCGCTGTGGCTTTCTTAGACATATTCTTAATTTTGATAAATGCAAAATTGCTTAGAATCTACATCTGACTTCCTCTAGAAGCAGACTTGGAGACAAAGATTTAAGTGTAAATCATTTTGGGAGGAGGAGTGAAAACACTAGTAAGGGAGTGGGAGAGTGAGAAAGGAAAGGGAAGGAGCTACTAAAGGCATATTAGCAAGCCAGTTACAAATGTAGATGATGTAGACGATTGAGGGTTTGGTTTTGTTTTGTTTGGGGACAGGATCTCACTCTGTCACCCAGGGTGGAGTGTAGTGGCGCGATCATGGCTCACTGCAGCCTTGAACCCCTGGGCTCAAGCAATCCTCCTACCTCAGCCTCCCAAGCAGCTGGGACTATAGGCCCACACCACCACACCCTGCTATTTTTTTTTCTTTTGTAGAGGCAGGGTCTCACTGTGTTGACCAGGCTGGTTCAGAAGTCTTGGCTTTAAGTGATCTCCCACCTCAGCCACCCCAAATGGTGGAATTGCAGGTGTGAGTCCCCACACCTGACCTAATGATTAGAGCTTAATGCAACTGGGAAACACTGACACTTCAGAGTCATCCCACCCAAAGTGCAAGGGAGCTGTGGTATTCATCCGTCAACTCCCATCAGTCACTGTTTGAGGGCTGCTCTTGAAGTGGAGGAAAGGAAATAATTCCCTGGCACTTGTGGCTGAGCCTTGTTTTCCTACTAAAAAATGTTTTTAAACTTTTCCTGCTTTCCTTATGATATTACATTGGGTTGAATATTGTCCCCTCCAAAACTCACGTCTACCCTAAACCTCAGAATGTGACCTTATTTGGAAATAATCTTTGCAGATATAATTAATTAAAATGAA
>NW_026660232.1:0-3190 GCF_009828535.3 Hylobates moloch | reverse complement strand
AGTGAGAATGAAAAATGACAAGGATGCCCACTTTCAGCACTGTTACAGTACTGGAAGTCCTGGCTAGGGCAATCAGAGAAGACAAAGAAATAAAGGCATCCAAACTGGAAAGGAAGAGGTCAAATTTTTATTATTATTATTATTTTTTGAGATGGAATCTTGCTCTGTCACCCAGGCTGGAGTGCAGTGGCACAATCTTGGCTCACTGCAAGCTCTGCCTCCTGGGTTTACGCCATTCTCCTGCTTCAGCCTCCCGAGTAGCTGGGACTACAGGCACCTGCCACCATGCCCAGCTAATTTTTTGTGTTTTTAGTAGAGACAGGATTTCACCGTGTTAGCCAGGATGGTCTTGATCTCCTGACCTCATGATCCGCCTGCCTTTGCCTCCCAAAGTGCTAGGATTACAGGCGTGAGCCACTGCACCCGGGGAGGTCAAATTATTCTTGTTCACACTATGCAATTAGTGTTATGTTGTCATCAGTTTAAAATAATGGGTGACAAGGTATTATTGGCAAGCTTCATGGTAACCTCAAATCAAAAAACATACTACAGATACGTTAAAAATAAAAAGCAAGAAATTAAATCAGACCACCTGAGAAAATCACCTTCACTAAAAGGAATACAGGAAGGAAGAAAAGAAGGAATAGAAGACTGCAAAACCACCAGAAAACAAATAGCAAAAGTCCTTATTTATCAATAATAACATCAAATGTAAATGAACTAAACTCTCCAATCAAAATACACAGAGTGGCTGAATGGATGAAAAAATAAGACCTAATGATCTGTTGCCTACAACAAACATACTTCACCTATAAAGACACACATAGTCTGAAAATGAAGGGATAGAAAAAGATATACCATAGTTCACATGAAAATGTAAACCAAAAAAGAGCAGGAGTAGCTATATTTATATCAGACACAATAGATTTCAAGACAAAAACTTTATGAAGAGACAAAGAACGTCACTATAAGTGGTCAACTCAGCAAGAGAATATAACAATTTTAAATATATATACACCTATGCACCCAATACTGCAGCACCCAGTTATATAAAGCAGATATTATTAGAGCTAAAGAGAGAGATAAGTCCCAATACAATAATAGTTGGAGAGTTCAGCACCCCACTTTCAGCACTGGACAGATCGTCTAGACAGAAAATCAACAAGGAAATATTGGATTTAATCTGTACTATAGACCAAAGGGACCTAATAGATATTTACAGGACATTCCATCCAATGGCTGCAGAATACACATTCTTCTCCTCACCACATGGATCATTCTCAAGGATAGACCGTATGTTAGGCCATGAAACAGTCTTAAAACATTTAAAAAATTGAAATTATAGCTATTTTCTGTGGTGCCTCAGAGGTGTTCAGCTGCTTCAAGATGAAGCTGAACATCTTCCCAGCCACTTGCTGCCAGAAACTCATTGAGGTGGATGATGAATGCAAACTTCGTACTTTTTATGAGAAGCGTATGGCTACAGAAGTTGCTGCTGATGCTCTGGGTGAAGAATGAAAGGGTTATGTGGTCCAAATCAGTGGTGGAAACGACTAACAAGGTTCCCCCATGAAGCAGGGTGTCTTTAGCCATGGCCGTGTCCACCTGCTACTGAGTGAGGGGCATTCCTGTTACAGACCAAGGATAACTGGAGAGAGAAAGAGAAAATCATTTCATGGATGCCAATCTGAGCATTCTCATTTTGGTTATTGTAAAAAAAAAAAAAAAAAAAAAGAAGAGAAGGATATTCCTGGACTGACTGATACTATGGTGCCTCATTGCCTGGGGCCCAAAAGAGCTAGCAGGATCCACAAACTTCTCAATCTCTCTAAAGAAGATGATGTTTGCCAGTATGTTGTAAGAAAGCCCTTAAACAAAGAAGGTAAGAAACCTAGGACCAAAGCACCCAAGATTCAGCATCTTGTTAATCCATGTGTCCTGCAACACAAACAGTGGCGTATTGCTCTGAAGAAGCAGGGTACTAAGAAAAATAAGGAAGAGACTGCAGAATATGCTAAACTTTTGGCCAAGAGAATGAAGGAGGCTAAAGAGAAGTGCCACGAACAAATTGCGAAGAGACACAGACTTTCTTCTCTGCCAGCTTCTACTTCTAAGCCTGAATCCAGTCAGAAATAAAATTTTTTGAGTAACAAGTTAATAAGATCAGACTCAAAAAAATGAAATTATATCAAATATCTTCTCTGACCACAATGAAATAAAATAGAAATCAATAGCAAGAGGAATTTTGAAAACTATTCAAACACGTGGAAATTAAACTATATTCTCCTAAATGACCAGTGGATCAATGAAGAAATTAAGAAAGAAATTGAAAAAAAAATTCTTGAAATAAACCATAATGGAAACACGACATACCAAAACATATGGAACACGACAAAAACAATACTAAGAGGGAAGTTTATAGCTATAAGTGCCTACATCAAAAAAAGAAAATTTCAAACAAAAAATGTAATGATACATTTTAAAGAACTAGAAAAGCAAGAGCAAACCAAACCTGTAGTTAGAAGAAAAGAAATAATAAACATCAGAGCAGAAATAAATGAAACTGAATCAAAAAAATACAAAAGATCAACAAAACAAAAAGTTGGTTTTTTGAAAAGATAAATAAAATTAACAAACCTTTAGCCAGACTAAGAAAAAAAGAGAGAGAAGACCAAAATAAATAAAATCATGGATGAAGAAGAAGACATTATAATCAATAGTGCAGAAATTAAAAAGGTCATTATGGGCTACTATGAGCAACTATATGCCAACAAATTGGAAAACCTAGAAGAAATGGATAAATTCCTAGACACGTACAACCTACCAAGATTGAATCAGAAAGAATTCCAAAACCTGAACAGATCAATAGCAAGTAACAAAATCAAAACCATGCCTGCCTGCCTGCCTGCCTTCCTTCCTTCCTTCCTTCCTTCCTTCCTTTCTTTCTTTCCCTCTGTGGCCCGGGCAGCAATCTCCTCGTCTCGCTGCTGCCCCGCCGGACTGCCTGGGACTGCCGGCGCGCGCCACCGCTGCCTGTTTTTTCTCCTTTGCCTACTGGCGCGCGTTCGCCATCTTGGCCACACTAGTCGCCAGCTCCTGACCCCGAACGCTCTGCCCGCCTCGGCCTCCCAGGGTGCTGGGACTACAGACGGAGTCTCGCTCACCCGGTGCTCGGTGTTGCCCGGGCTGG
>NW_026660231.1:0-3190 GCF_009828535.3 Hylobates moloch | reverse complement strand
TGTATCTCAAATACATTGGCAATAAATACAGACTGAAAGCGGCATAAGTCTAAAAAATCTAGACCTCACTTGCTAGCAGCCAATAGTGGTAGGCATTGAAGAACCATGTGCCATGTATACATTTTCCAGGCACTGAGTAGAGAACACCAAACTAAGTTCTGGGAGTGGGGTGGGGGGGTGAAAGAATTAAAAACTCAGCCCCTAACCTTGAAGAATATTTGATGAAACTAGAGAAGAAAACAAAAATGTTAAATGCCTCTTCCAATGGACTAAAAAGATATGCTTCAAACTTTTAATTATCAAAATTATCATCCTAGAGAGAATGGTTCAGTTAAATACCCCTATCACAAGAGTGGAAAACAACTTTTTAATGAGAAAGTTCAGCTCAGGAAGCTTCCGAGACTGTGAGTCAGGGTGTATTATTAAAATTTTGGAGCACACTGTTCACCACGGGAGAGAGAACACTTCAAAGATGTCACTTAGCACCTTGATAACTGCCCTTTAATGATGACATGAAAGGAGACTGTTCACCTTATACAACTTATCACCTTAACATCTTATCATGTTATATCTTTGTTTCTGCAGTGCTCTTTTTCTCAATTCATTTATTAAGATATTCTAGCAGCTAAAAGAAGTAAATTTAGTGGGCAGGATGACAGAAATGCTATTAATTATAACAGTACTAATATGATATATTTAAGAACTTAACATAATAGTACTTAATACTATAACATCCCACTAGACGAAGGAACATCTATTACTTCTAATAATTGTGAATTTTCACATACTTACATAAACAAATTCGTCAAAACTTATTTTCCCATCTTTATTCCTGTCACCATCCAGCATGAGTTTCTGAATAATTTCTCTCACTTTATATCCTGGTAATGGCATATTAGCTTCCTTGAAGAGCTCATGAAGTTCATAGTCACAAATGAATCCGTTGCTGTTGAGATCTTTGTAAAAAAGGAGAGCAAGCAAAAAAGGAAAAAAAATTGAAAGACATAAGTTAATTTATTAAGAGTATTTCCCTTCATTTGAGGCTCAGTTCATAAGCTCACTTAAATAAAATATTTTCTTATTGTGGGGAACATAAGATTGTTTGAAAGGGAAATGGACATTTAAATGGAAAATGCAAGGTTTTACATCACGTATCCTGTAATTTAAGCAATGTGTAAGTAGATTTATTTACTTAAAAAGAGCATCCCTAAGTTCAAGAAAGCATAGTTGGCTAATACAATTATTATTAACTTGGAGCTAATAGGACTTTAAAAAAAGAATAGATAGTAAACCTACAAAACACTTCCATGGTATAGAGCAATTTCTACTGTAACTATAGGAATTTTGTGTTTCTTATTCTTCCATTGCTCCAAAAAGAACTTTTATGAACTTAATGCTGATTCTGTTTCAAAGTACACCTGAAATTAAGCAATCATGTTCAGTGCCAATTATTTTAAGAGTTAATGTAAACAAACATTAATTCAAGACAAATATAGAGTTTATAAAAATAAATGCACTACTGAGGAAAGCAGATGTTTAATATGACTCTATAAATAACCTTTTAATTTTTGTACTACTGAAGTTTCTCAGAGTATGTCTTGAAGTGCTGATTAAATGAGTGATGTTTATTCTGAAGCTTTTAAAAAGAGAAAAAAAACCTGATCAATGACCAAAAGTTAATTTATTGAGAAAATGGCTAATGTCCTGAGGGTTGTAACCACTTGAGTATATATTTTTCTGTGAATAAAGTTTGATGTTCACAAGTAATTTCAAATATCTTCTGTTCAATAATGACTTTTATTCTTTAGGTCCCACTGATTTTCATATGTAAACTTAATTATAATAGAAGGAAACAACCCGAACAGAGAAATGACTCAAGATGACCTTAGCGCATTTAAGAAAATGTATTGTGGCCAGGCGCGGTGGCTCATGCCTGTAATCCCAGCACTTTGGGAGGCTGAGGCAGGTGGATCACCTGAGGCCAGGAGTTTGAGACCAGCCTGGCCAACATGGTGAAACCCCGTCTCTACTAAAAATACAAAAAATTAGCTGGGCGTGGTGGCGGGCACCTGTAATCTCAGCTACTTGGGAGGCTGAGGCAGAAGAATCACTTGAACTTGGGAGGCAGAGGTTGCAGTGAGCCAAGATAGCGCCAGTGCACTCCAGCCTGGGCAACAGAGTGAGACTCCGTCTCAAAAAAATACATAAAATAAAAAATAAAAAAATAAAGCAGGCTGAGCACGGTGACTCACACCTGTAATCCTAGCACTTTGGGAGGCCGAGGAAGGTGGATCACTTGAGGTCAGGAGTTCAAGACCAGCCTGGCCCATATGGCGAAACCCCGTCTTTACTAAAAATACAAAAATTAGCTGGATATGGTGGTGGGCGCCTATAGTCCCACCTACTCGGGCGGCTGAGGCAGGAGAATCGCTTGAACCTGGGCCAAGATTGCACCAATGCACTGCAGCCTGGGTGACAGAGCAAGACTCCGTCTCAAAAAAAAAAAAAAAGAAAAAAGCATAAGGGGTTAGTCTGGGGCTATCTTGCCCCCAGGGGACATTTTTGATTGCCATAACTGGAGAAGGGAGTTGGGCTGGGAGAGGAAGCACCTGGCATACAGTGCGTAGAGGCTGGGGATGCTTCTAAATATCTTACAATGGATATGACCCCTTCCTTGTATGTACAACACAAGAGTTATGCAGCTTAAAATGTCAATTGTGCTGAAGTTGAGTAACCCTGGGTTATAGAGATATTGGGGGACAGGGATGGTGGTGGTGCTACTACTTAGACAGAATGGGTAAGGAAGGCCACTTTGATGAGGTTATATTTGAATGAAGATTTCCATGAGGTAAGGGAAGCAAATCATGTGGCTATCTGGGGCAAGAGATTTCGGGTAGAGAAAATAGCAAATGCAAAGTCAGTGATGCTGCAGTGTGTCTGGTGTGTTTCGGGAAAAGTAAAGATCCAAAAGTAAAGATCCAATATGACTTGAGTAGAGTGAACAAGGGGGAAAATGAGAGATAAGGTCAGGGAGCTAGCTGATCATATAAGCTCTGCTAGGCCAATGTATTTATTCCATGGAATACACTGACATTTCTTTATAAGTGTGATCTACGTGTAATTCACATTGTCCAATTTTTGGTCAATTACTAAAATTGCAATTTGCAAGAATGCTCTGGGGAATTAAAAA
>NW_026660230.1:0-3192 GCF_009828535.3 Hylobates moloch | reverse complement strand
CTTTGGTAATATTCATTATTCAAGCAAACCCAGAATTTAAATTCTGGGCAGTATCAAAAGATTAAAGGCAGATGACAATATGATAAAGTACTTTTCCTCTTGGGAGAAAAATGCAGATATTAATAAGTTCAAGAAGTCAATAGGGATCAGTAAACATGAGACTCTATCTTAAGATAAGGATAATAAGTATAAAAACAACTTCTAAACCAGCAGAAGAAAACTGGACCTATACAATCCAAATCAGGAACAAAAACAAAAAGGAAGAAATGAGAAGTTCAGTAAGTTAAAAATATAATAAGCTACCAGAAGTAAGTTTTTAAAATATGAATAAATATAAGTATAAATAGATTAAATCCACCAACTAAAAGACAGATACTGTCAGCCTGGAGTTAAAGACAAGAATATTAAAGAAACACATGAAGACAAAATGAAAAAAAAATGTTAAAAAGAAAAGGAATGAAAGTTTATATTAAGCAACTATGAACCTAAAGAAAGTTGATGTAGTAGTCTTAATATCGGACAAAAGAGAAGATAAGGCTAAAAAACACCATGAGGCCAAAAGATGACATTACATACTGATGAAGGCAGCCAGAGAGCTGGAAGTGATGTCCTTCATGAACATCAGTGACAGCCTCAACACACACCGAGCCACGGGCGACAGTATGGCAGGGAGAAATAGTTAAATCAATAATTGTAGTTGGAGACGTTGGTACATCTTTTTCAAAAATGGACAGAGCAAGAAGACAAAAGCTCAGCATGGATGTCAAAGATCCAAACAATATGATGAATATGCGCGAGCGATTAGAGATAAGAAGAACTCCAGACCTAAGAGAGTGCACGTGTTTGTAAACACGCATGCGAGACACTGGCAGAAATAGGCCATGCGTTAGGCCACAAAGGATCAGTATCGTTCAGATTAGGCTCTCTAACAATACTGCAACAAAAAGAAATTTCTAAAACAGTGACGGTTTTTTAAAAGTCCCTTTGCTTGGAAACAACAAAACAGCAAAACATACTACTAAGTAACTCTTGAATTAAAAAGAAAGTTAATTAATGTTTAAAACTAGGTGATAATGAAACCACTATACAATAAAAAAATGTGAGACATCATAAAAGCAGTGCTTAGGAGGGATGGAATTGCTAGCCTCGAGTACATTTATGAGGAAATGAAATTGCACTTAAATAAGCCAATTACTCCATTTAAGAAGCTGAAAAGGGAACAACACAGCAAAACTAAATAAAAGAGAAAACAATGAAAATGAAGATGTAATTCAACTATACAGGCAACAAAAATACTAGAGGAGATTTAAAAAGCAAAGGCTGGTTATTGGAACAAATTAATGGGAGAGATTTCTAGCCAGACAGAAGAAGACAGGAAGAGAGATGACCCAGAGCTCAAGATGCACAAGGAAATAGGGGATGTCTTCGGGCCCAAGGTATTAAAAAGGCCACTGTGAACAACTGCTAATAATTTTGAAAAGCCATATAAAGAAAAAAATGCCAAATTTCACACGGGGAGAAACATGGGAAATAAATAGACCAAAAGGTGTTTAAATAATTGAAATGAGCATTAAAGATCTCCCCTTTTCAAAACATCTCAGCCACAGATAGCTTTACAAGGGAATGCTACCAAACAGTACAGCTCTTATGCGATGTAATTTACATGCCATAAACTTCACCCACTTAATGTGTACCACTCAATGGCTTTTGTATATTTTGAGTTGTGCAATGTTAGCAGTCACTTCCCATTTCCCTCCCCAACCTCTCCTCCCCACCCCTAACCTTGCACAACCACTAATGACTTCTTGTGTCAACAGATTTGTCTATTGTGAACATTTTAGACAAATAGTATCATACTTTATTTGTTTGTGTGTGTGTGTGTGTGTGTGTGTGTGTTTAAGAGTCAGGGTCTCACTCTGTCACCCAGGCTGGAGTGCAGTGGTGCAATCATAGCTCACTGCAACATCAAACTCCCAGGCTCCAGTGATCTTCTCACTTCAGCCTCCTGAGTAGCTGGGACTACAGGTGTGTGCCACCATGTGTGGTTAATTTTTAAATTTTTTGTATGGACAGGGTGTCATTATGTTACCCAGGCTGGTTTCAAACTGCTGGCCTTAAGCAATTCTCCCTCTTCCGTGTCCCAAAGTATTGGGATTACAAGTGTGACCCACCACGCTGAGCACAACGTGGGTCCTTTGTGTCTGGCTTCTATCACTTGGAGCAGTGTCTTCAAGGCCAAGTAGCATTCCATCATGTGGATACCCCACGTTATGGGTTCATTCCTCATTCACTGGGTGATGGACATTTGGATTCTTTTCACCCTTTGGCTATTATGAACAATGCTGTTATGAATATTTGTGTATAAATTTTTGTGTGGACTTTTTCATGTTTTTTAAAATTTCTCTTTAGTATATACCTAGGAATACAATTGCTGGGTCATCTAATAACCCTATGTTTAACATTTTGAGAAACTGCTGATGTGTTTTCCAAATTGGCTGCACCATTTTTATCCCTACCAAAAACATATGTGTGTTCCAATTTCGTCACATCCTTGCCAGCACTCATTATTGTCTATTTCTTTCATCAAAGCCATTCTGGCAGGTATAAAGTAGTATTTCATTATGGTGGGGTTTTTTTGCTTTGTTTTTGTTTTTGTTTTTAAGTCAGGGTCTCACTGCTGCCCAGGCTGGAGTGCAGTGGCTCAGTCAGAGCTCACTGCAGCTTTAAACTCCTGGGCTCAAGCCATCCTCTCTCCTTAGTCTCCCAAGTAGCTAGAATTACAGGTGCAAAACCCCACGTCCAGCTAATTCATTATAGTTTTTATTTGCATTTCTCTAGTGACTAATAATGGTCAGCTTCTTTTCATGTACTTGTTGGGTGTTGATACATCTACCTTAAATAAATGTCTTTGTAAATCCTTTGCCCATGTTGAAATTGGTTGTCTTTCTACTATTGAGTTGTAAGTGTTCACTATATGTTTTTGTTTGTTTGTTTTTGAGACAGAGTCTCACTCTGTCATCCAGGCTGGAGTGCAGTGGCGCAATTTCAGCTTACTGCAACCTCTGCCTCCCGGGTTCAAGCGATTCTCTTGCCTCAGCCTCCTGAGTAGCTGGGACTACAGGCACGTGCCACCACGCCTGACTAATTTTTTGTATTTTTAGCAGAGACAGGGTTTCACCGTGTTAGCCAGGA
>NW_026660229.1:0-3192 GCF_009828535.3 Hylobates moloch | reverse complement strand
ATAGATAGATAGATAGATAGATAGATAGATAGATAGATAGATAGATACAGGGTCTCGCTCTGTTACCCAGGCTGGCGTGCTGTGGGGTGATCACAGAGCTCGCTGCAGCCTTGGCCTCCCAGGCTCAACTGATCCTCCCACCTCAGCCTCCCAAGTAGCTGGGACTACAGGAGCATGCCATCACACCCGGCTAATTTTTGTATTTTTTGTCGAAACAAGGTTTCGCCATGTTGCCCAGGCTGGTCTCAAACTCCTGAGCTCAAGCAATCCACCCACTGCAGCTTTCCAAAGTGTTGGGATTATAGGCATAAGCCACCATGCCTAGCCTAACTATAAATCCAATCCCTTACCTCAATTCTCACTCCCATACTACTTCTCTGCATACTCTCCCTTAATCTACACCCCAGTGCTTCTCTCCCTCCCAACTTCCTCTAGGAGTTCCTCTGGAACTCCAAGTGTGTTCTCATTTCAGGACCTTTACACATGTTCTCCTCCTTATCTGGAATATGTTTTCTCTAAATCCTACCTACCTACTCTTTAAATCTTAGTAGTCATGCAACGTCCTCAAGAAAACTTTTGTGACTGCTCAGATTTGCTTGGATCGTTCTGTTACACAGTCATATAGCACCCTGAATCTTTCATTTGCAGCATTTATCATAGTCAGTTAAGTAGTTATAAGTTTAATTAGTCCATCTGTTAATAAGCACCATGGCCAGGAGCAATAGCTCACGCCTATAATCCCAGCACTTTGGGAGGCCAAGGCGGGCGGATCACCTGAGGTCGGGAGTTCAAGACCAGCCTGACCAACAAGGAGAAACTCCATCTCTACTAAAAATACAAAATTAGATGGGCGTGGTAGTGCATGCCTGTTATCCCAGCTACTTAGGAGGCTGAGGCAGGAGAATCACTTGAACCTGGGAGGCAGAGGTTGTAGTGAGCTGAGATCGCACCATTGCACTCCAGCCTGGGCAACAAGAGCAAAACTCCGTCTCAAAATAAATAAACAAATATATAAGCACCATGAAGACAGGAACCTGCTACATCCCAGCATCTAGCATACACTCTGGCACAGAGCAAGTGCCCAATAAATATCTGCTGATCAAATTAGTAAATCCCTCTAAACCTCATTTCCTTATCTCTGAAGAGTTTATAAAAATATTTACTTCATAGACTTGTTGACATGATTAAATTAGATAACACATGAAAAGGGCTAACAAGTACAAGCTGCATTATTAATGGTCAAATTGGTAACAATGATGATAATGGTGGTGGTAATTGTTTGGTTCCTCATTTGTGAAACAATATGTATCTTAGGGTGTGACAGGTGCTGAAGATAAAACCATTAACAAAATAAAAAAGCTTCTCCAGGGCCTGTGGTCTAGTGGTGACCAGGAAATAGCCAATTTCTTGATTATTCTGAGCTTTTGGACTTCCTGCCCTTCTAGGTACTCTAAAATGTGTGTACTACTAGTTCATGTCTTTTAATGTCCTCCTAATTCTTGTCTATTTAATGTATTTGGAGGACATTTTGTTCATGTGAACTCTGTTCCACTTTAGCCTTCAAATGCTGAAATGTGAAAACATCTTATCTCTGAGATCAGTTCCCAAGGATGTTCCTTCTGGGCTGACATATTAGACATAACTTGGAACACCATTAGTGATCACAGAGTCTCCCCTAACCCATACCCTTGTGGTTCAGGGGTAAGATAATCCCTGAGAAAATAGTGGTGATCTCAGAGTGAGTGGCGTCTAGACCTGAGCATGACACTCCAGAGCCATTCATTTTCTGTGCAAAATAACTGCAGGTGATTCAATACTCATTTCCTTGGTGCATTCTAACTTCCCCAGATACCATCCTGCCATCGTGATCATCAATACACTGATCTGATAAATATCAGCATGAATGCCTTATCTGGTTCCACCCTGCTGAACTCCTTCTGTTGACCCAAAGAGGTACTGACTCTATCCAGTTTTATTGTAGCAAAGCTGGGCTTCTCACTCATCTAAAATTTGAGATGAAGTTAGGCACAGAAGGGCATGTCTGTTATCCCAGCAACCCAGGAGGCTGAAGTGGGAGGATCACTTGAGCTCAGAAGTTAAAGACCAGCCTGGGCAACATAGTGAGACCCTGTCTCAAAAATAAAATAAAATTTGAGATTATCTGCAGCCAGAAACTTCTTAGGGTCCCAAGGAAAGAGCACTGAATTAAGAGTTAGAAGTTCTAGTCCCAGCTCTACCATGTACTTACCATGTAATATCAACAGTTGTTTGTTCACTTATTCATTCGACATTTACCAGGTACCTACTTTAAGCCAAATACACTATAGGGTGGGTGCATATAGACAAGAATACAGTTGCAACCTGGCACGGTGGCTCACGCCTGTTATCCTAGCACTTTGGGAGGCTGAGGCGGGCGGATCACTTGAGTCCAGGAGTTTAAGACCAGCTTGGGCAACATGGCAAAACCCCATCTCTACAAAAAATTAGCCAGGCATGGTGGCACGTGCCTGTAATCCCAGCTACTCAGGAGGCTAAGGCGAGAGGATCGCTTGAGCCCAGGAGGCAGAGGTTGCAGTGAACTGAGATCACTCTACTGCACTCCTGCCTGGGTGACAGACTGAGACCCTGTCTCAAAACAAAATTTAAAAAAAAAAGAAAATATAGTTGCATACCCACAAAACTTCTAATGAGGAAAGCAGATGCGCAAATTATTTATTATCCTATGTTAGATCAGTATAATGAGCTGTATGGGTTACAAAGAAGGAAAGGCCTGACACATAGGAAAGCCAGGAAAGGTTTTCATTCCGCATTTCACAGATGAGGAAAACCAAGAATATTATCATATTAGGGAGATGTAAAATACTCAGAAAAGAAAAAGCAGTGAGCCAGGCATGGTGGCACATGCCTGTAATCCCAGCACTTTGGGAGGCCGAGGCAGGCAGACTGCTTGAGCCCAGGAGTTCCAGACCAGCCTGGGCAAAATGGCGAAACCCTGTCTCTACAAAAAATACAAAAGTTAGCCAGGCGTGGTGGCAGGTGCCTGTAGTCCCAGCAACTCAGGAGGCTGAGGTGGGAGAATCACCCAAGCCTGGGAGATCAGGGCTGCAGTGAACCAAGATTGTGCTACTGCACTACAGCCTGGGCAACAAAGTGAGACCCTGTCTCAAAAAAGAAAAGAAAAGAAAAGAAAAG
>NW_026660228.1:0-3192 GCF_009828535.3 Hylobates moloch | reverse complement strand
TTAATGAATAAAATTAACTTTCTATATACACAAATAGAACTTGTTCCGTAAGAATTAGAAATTTTTCACTACACATGAAAGGAAATGGGTCAAGTGACTGATACCACCAGAAGACTATAACAACCTCCTTTCAAGGGGATAAAAATGCTTATCTAAACACAAACATAAATTCATCTATTATTTTTCTGTTGATACAAAACTAGATACAGTTTCCAACTCATGAACAGATGGTATAGCTGGAGTTAACATGACTGTCTAGAATTTGATGACATTTCTAAGGGAAGTATTTTAAGTGGTAGTTTTGTTCCCAGGGGGCAACCAACAAGTATTGTATATTCACGATGAAAACAAGTAGGAAAAAAATCCACGCAAAACCAGCAATTCGACATGATAGAAAAATATATAAACTATTTCCTCTGCATCAGATTTTGGTGATTAAGGAAAAGCAGGCTGACTGACTTTTAGGTAGTGGTTAGTAAAAGCTCTGTAGATATTGAGGCATATTGGGACATTTATTATGACCTCTTTAGAGGTTATTTCTAATTATTTTGTCTATGTTTACTTTAAAATTCACTTGGGGGGAAAGACATAGATACATCATTTAGTTTTTTTGATTAAAATTTTTTAATTTTTAATTTTATTTTTTATTAGAGATGGGGTCTTGCTAGGTTGCCCAGGCTGTTCTCAAACTCCTGGGCTCAAGTGATTCTCCCAACTCAGCCTCCTGAATAGCTGGGACTACAGGTGCAAGCCACCACACCTGGCACATCATTTAATTTTCTCTTACACTTAGCATTCCGTATCTGGACTTGTTTTCAGTTCACACACACACACACAAACCCAAAAATGACCAAAAGAAAAAGGGTAATACAAAGGGGAAAAAAAGAAGAAATTTTCTTGATGCACGTAAACCACTGGAAGGGAGATAGAAAGGGGGAAGATTACATGATGTAAAATTCTGTAGAATACGGGAGGGGGAGGCGGGTCTGGCTTAACCCGAGTCCAGAGCAATGGCGAATGGGGCAGGAAGGGAACTGCTGGGGAGGGTAACAGGATCAGAGCTGCCCACAGTGCCCACTAGAGGACGCCATAGGTCTAGGACAGAACAGCTGAGGCGGCTTCAAGTTGGAAACAGTACTGTTGATATGTTCTTTGATGGAATCAAAATCAAAGCTCAAAATAGAAAAGATATTTAAACCAATTTAATTCTGCACTTTAAATATGTATACGCCCCTCATTTTTCACCATGTACCCTTTGGTAGGAAAACACCTCTTATGGAAATAAATACTGGCTGACAAAGTTTCCTTACCAGTTTAAGAACAAACTCATCACACAAACTCATTTCATACTCAATACAGCAAGCTTGTCCAACCCACAGCCCACAGGCCGCATGCAGCCCAGGATGGCTTTGAATGCAGCCCAACACAAATTTGTAAACTTTCTTAAAACATTATGAGTTTTTTGCGATTTTTGTTTAAGCTCATCACCTATTGCTAGTGTCTGTGTATTTTATGTGTGGCCCAAGAAAATGCTTCTTCCAATGCCGCCAAGGGAAGCCAAAAGACTGGATGCTCCTGATACACAGAAAGGGATCCAAATTGGACAGACTGGTCCCTGAAGACTGCCTATGGTCCATAGGTATGACAATTTCATTAACATACACAACCAAGTAATTGGTCACCACTTTCTGCCCCTAGTAGTGCTAAGCATGACAATCTTAATGCACGATTAAAACAAGAAAAATGCCAGCAGTTCAAAAAACAATTGAGAAACAAAAGCAAATCTGGGACAAAAATGTCTTTATGAGGATTTTTATAAAAATGTAACTTACTGTTCAAGGCTGAGCTTATTGAATATCTCTGCTGTTGTTTCTTGAACTTTATCAACATAGTCCACATGATCAGGGTAACATTTCATGGCAAGATTAATGAGAGAAACCTGTAAAGACACAACATCCTCTGAAGCCATGTCTTGTCTAGACTGGAATGTTTAGAAAACCATACAATTTATTTTAAACAATGGTAAAAGGAAGGCAGAGAAGTTTCAAAGTTTTCAGAACTTAGGAGAAAAACTATACAAACCTGTATCACTGTAGCCACCTGCTGTGAAAACATATCAAAAAGTTTAATATCTGCTGGGATTCCAGGTCCATCTTCACAGTGAGCAAATAAAGCTAATCTAAAAAAACCCCCAAAACCCTGTATTTTAAAAGATACAGGGTTTGGGTAGTGAGATCATGGATGACATCTTATTCTTTATTGCTTTTCTATATTTTGTATGAGCCCAAAATGTTTTTAAGTCGATCATTCCCTCAATGCTTTGAGACAGTCTCCCTCTCTCACCCAGGCTGGAGTGCAGTCATGCACTCTCCACTCAATGAAACCTCCACCTGCTGGGCTCAAGCTATCCTCCCACCTCAGCCTCCTGAGTAGCTGGGGCTAACAGCATGTGCCACCACGCCCAGGTAATTTTTGTGTTTTCTGTAGTGATGGGGTTTTGCCATGTTGCCCAGGGTGGTATTGACCTGGACTCAAGCAAGCCTCCCTCCTTGGCCTCCCAAAGTGCTGGGATTACAGATGTGAGCCACTGCACCCGGCCTCCTCAATTCATTTTTTTTATTATTATACTTTAAGTTTTAGAGTACATGTGCACAACGTGCAGGTTAGTTACATATGTATACATGTGCCATGTTGGTGTGCTGCACCCATCAACTCATCATTTAACATTAGGTATATCTCCTAATGCTATCCCTCCCTCCTACCCCCACTCCACCACTCATAGGTGGGAATTGAACAATGAGAACACATGGACACAGGAAGGGGAACATTCATTTTTAACCAAACAGTTTTGCCAATGAAACCTTTTTCCATCAGGAATGGATCTCCCTGTCACCCAGGCTGGATGCATGGCCTGGCTCACCAACTCACCTCTGGTTCACCCATTCTCTGCCTCATACAGGCGCCCACCACCACGCCCGGCTAATTTTTTGTATTTTTAGTAGAGACGGGGTTTCACCGTCATAGCCAGGATGGTCTCGATCTCCTGACCTCGTGAACTGCCTATCTTGGCCTCCCAAAGTGCTGGGATTACAGACATGAGCCACCACGCCCGGTCTTTTCATCAGCATTCTTATTTCATACCATACTAAGTAGATTTTCAACAAGATAATTCTCTCAAAGTCTTTTATTTTT
>NW_026660227.1:1974-3192 GCF_009828535.3 Hylobates moloch | reverse complement strand
AATAGACCAAGATATTCCACATAATATGTAGGGGAAGGCAACAAAAACTGCCACAGTTAGAATACTCCTGATGCTGGGAGTATGAAAACAGGAAAAACAAAACAAAACTGCTCTTGAAGGTGAAGGAGGAATATCACTGAGCTCAGCAACACAGCCAGGAGAAGAACAGAAGTGTGAGAAGGCTACATTCCTGAGACCCTGAGAAAAAGCACCTGCATAAGACTGAGATGAAATTACCCACCCTAGTTATAATTGAAATCCCCCCAAAAAAGAGGGAAAAATAATGGAGGAAAAGAAATATTTTTCAAAATAACTGCCAAAAATATTCTAAAAGAAGTGACAGAAAATCAAACTTCAGATATAGGAAACTCAGAGAATGTCAAATAGAACAAAAATAAATACGAATTACATCTTCAAAAAATCTTTAAAAAATTAACTCTAAATTTATATCTTGATCCAAATATGTAGAGATATAAATAGGTTATAATCAAGATATGGAGACAGCCATATCATGGAAACACTAAAATAAAGCTGTGGAAGGACTACATTGATACTAGACGCAACAGAGTTCAGAACAAGAAGAAGTATCAGAGATGAGAATATATAATATAATACTCAATTCTCAAGAAGATGTAAACATCCTACTAATTAGGGTATGCAGCTAATGACAGAACCTCCAAATACATGAAATAAAACATGAAAGAAATCAAAGGTGAACTAGAAAAATCCAAATTATATTTGCAGACTTCAACACTTTTGTCTTAGTAATGGACAGACTAGGCACAAACTCAGTAATCATATGGAAGATAAGAAAAACAATATCACCAACAAGACATCCAATCTTCAATGGCAGATACACTTTCCTTTCAAGTGAAAAAAAACCAGTATGGCATATTCTCTAACAAACCCAGAATTTCTAATATTTGCGGTCTTCCTTCCTTCGTTCCATCTTCCTTTCGCTTCTCTTCCCTTCCTTTGCCTTCTTCCTTCCTTTCTTCTTTTCCTCTTTCTTTGCTTTCTTTTTTCTCCTTCTTTCCTTCCTTCTTTCTTTCCTCTTATTCTTCCTTCCCTCCTCCCTCCCTTCCTTTCTCCCTCCCTTCTTTTCTTTCTTCTTTTCTCTTATTCTTTCTTTCTCACTTTCTTGCTTTCTTTCCTTTTTTCTCCCTTTCTCCCTCCCTTCTTTTCTTCCTTCCTCCCTCCCTTCCTTTCCTCCTTTTT
>NW_026660227.1:0-1874 GCF_009828535.3 Hylobates moloch | reverse complement strand
TTCTTTTTCTTTCTTTCTTTCTTTTTCATTTTCTTTTTCTTTCTTTCTTTCTTTCTTTCTTTCTTTCTTTCTTTCTTTCTTTCTTTCTTTCGTTCTTGTGTTCTTGCTTTCCTTTTTCTCCCTTCCTGCTTTTCTCCCTTCCTCCCTCCCTCCCTTCCTTCCTTCTCTCATTTCCTCCTTCTTTTCTTTCTACTTTCTTTCCTTCTTATCCTTCCTTCCTTCTTTTTTCTTTCTTTCATTTCTTTTCTGTCTTTCTCTTTATTAAAATTCATATTATTTAAAAAAAGACAGGGAGGCAGAAACATAAAGAACACTTTAATCTGAAGGTAAATAGATTATGTCCACTGTAGACAAAATAATGGCCTCCCAGAAATGTTCATGTCCTAATTCCCAGAGTTTAACATACAAATATGTTAGGTTGCATGGCAGTGGGAAATCAGATTTCAAGTGAAATTAAGGTTGCAATAAAATGATGGAGACATTATCTTAAACGAGCGGGTTCAAAGAAATCACGAGCTTCCTTATAAGTGAAAGAAGAAGGCAGAAGAAAGACAACCATGGAGGTGGTGGCATGAGAAATTACTCAACATCACTGACTTTTAAGATACAAGAATGAGGACCCAGCTCGGTGGCTCACGCCTAATCCCAGCACTTTGGGAGGCCGGGGTGGCTGGATCACGAGGTCAGGAGATCGAGACCATCCTGACTAACGTGGTGAAACCCCATCCCTACTAAAAATACAAAAAATTAGCTGGGCATGGTGGCACGTGCCTGTAGTCCAAGCTACTCAGGAAACTGAGGCAGGAGAATCGCTTGAACCCGGGAGGCAGAGGTTGCAGTGAGCTGAGATCGTGCCACTGCACTCCAGCCTGCGTGACAGAAGGAGACTCCATCTCAACAACAACAAAAAAGAAGTTATAAAAATGAGGTCATGTTCCAAGGAATAAAGGTGGCCTCTGGATGCTCAAAAAAATCAAGTACATAGATTCTGCCACATAGCCCTCAGAAAGACTGCAGCCCTGCCCAAAACTTGATGTTAGCTCTGTGAGTCTCATTTAAATCTTCTGAACTCCAGAACAGTAGGATTAACAGTCACTTTATTGTAAGATATGAAGTTTGTGGTAATTGGTTACAGCAGCAAGAGGAAGTTTATATTGTAATTGTATCATGAAAATGAGAACCATAATTTACAACTGCTTTTAATACTGCACTTGGATGTTTGAAATCAGGTACATGGAAATGATCTCTATGTGTATGAGGGCGGATAGCAAATTGAAGCCAAAATAATGCAAATGCAAATCTTACACTCATTTATATGTAGGTTTAATTTAATCTTTGAAATTAAAATGAAATGAAAGGATTATTATATTTCGATGAAATTAGACTAAAATGAACAATAACAAAATAAGCACTTACTTATATTCTTTATGTGGTCAATAAAGAAGTGATAGTGGAAAAAAAACAAGAACAAATGAAGGTGATGATTTAGGAAGTTGGAAAGTTAGCTTAAACTACAAAATGGTATATAACTAGTGAATACTTAGACACATTGATTGATGAACTTCAGCTTTTGGCTTGGTGAGAGCATAAAATGAGAGCAGCTGAGGTTTGCAAATTTGTAATCTCCTTGTGGAAAAACAGGGGAAAAGACATCTCACCATAATAAGATTAACCTACTAAAGAGTCAAGACTTGATCCATTTGTCCTTGTAATTCAAAAGCTAATTCAAATACTGATTTGATGTATTGTGTTAACAACCATTGCTGGTTATCATCGCATACCTGGAATTCTCTTTCATCTGATATCTAAAATATTTGGTAATTCCTGGACTTTCTCTTTTCAAACCCAGTACCGTTTAATTTCAATCTTAGAAC
>NW_026660226.1:1724-3193 GCF_009828535.3 Hylobates moloch | reverse complement strand
TATGCTGACAACTCAGAATAATATAGAATCATTTATAAAACATAGTTGTTTTTAAAGAACATTAAGCAATATTTATTGGCAATTATGTGTTAAACCCTGTGCCAGCTGTGTTAAGAAAAACATAGAATGGTGGGTTACCACATCCCAATTTTTATTAAAAGTTTATATCTATAAATTTAAAAATTCACATACATGCTTAGTAGTAGTAGTATGTGTGAAAAAATTCCATATTGTTATTAACGTTTCAGATATTTCCAAGAATTTGTTTAATTATTATTATTTTTTTTTTTTGGTATTTCGAAATCACACAGCCTCCTTTGAGCTCCTTGAAGAGACTTTTGCCCTCTGGGATGCCCTTTACCAGTGGCATCCTCTCCAGATCATTCTTCAACGTAATCTCTTCTTCACAACATTTGGATACCTTAAGGGGAAGGAAAAAGGGATGACTCATTTGGTTTAAAACAGAATACTCCAGATGCCAAGAGTTTATTTATTACAATAAATTTTCAGGTTGTATAATTTCAGTTTGATTCTCTCTGCTTTCCACCAATGCATATGTACTTTGTAGGAAAGAAGAAAGTTGCACCCTTCCCACTCCTTCTGGATATATCTCCAGACAAAGGAAAAACAGCTGGCCACGCTCCAGCTAAAGATTTCCAGTAGGCACTGCCTCCAACATCAAAGGAGACAAGACCCAGGAATCAGAACACAACTGGCAACAGAAGTCAAGGATGTCATCAGATTTCATACTGATTAAATCTTTTTCCTCATTCCAAAAATGTGACTTGTAAAGGTGGAAGAGAATGAGTAATTATTAAATTCCAGTCTTATCGTCATCCCTGAATTCTCAGAAGTATACGCATGGCGTGATCTCTACTCATTGCAGCCTCCACCCTCCACCTTCTGGGTTCAAGTGATTCTCCTGCATCAGCCTCCTGAGTAGCTGGAATTAGAGGCACATGCCACCACGCCCACCTAATTTTGTATATTTAATTTTGTTTTTGTTTTGGTAGAGACAGGGTTCACCATGTTGGCCAGGCTGGTCTCAAACTGCTGACTTCAGGTGATCCTCCCATCTAGGCCTCCCAAAGTGCTGGGATTACAGGCGTGAGCCACTGCACCTGACCCTAAGATTCCTTTTCTAGATGAAGAGAATGCCAAGTCAAAAGGTGATCTGTGACTGATGCTCTGAGTATCTTAGCAACTACTTATAATTCATGATATCAAAATGATTTTTCAGGCCAGGAGTGGTGGCTCAGGCCTGTAAAACCAGTACTTTGGGAGGCCGTGGCGGGAGGATCACTTGAGGTTAGGAGTTTGAGACCAGCCTGGCCAACATGGCAAAACCCCTTCTCTACTAAAAATACAAAAAGAGTTAGCCGGGTGTGGTGGGACTGAATTACTTGAACCAGGGAGGCAGAGGTTGCAAGTGAGTCGAGATCGTACCACTGCACTCCAGCCTGCGCGAG
>NW_026660226.1:0-1709 GCF_009828535.3 Hylobates moloch | reverse complement strand
AGTGAGACTCTGTCTCAATGAAATAAAATAAAATAAAATAAAATAAAATAAAATAAAATAAAAATAAAATAAAAAAACAGATTTCCCTCACCATTTTTTTCTATCAGACTTTAACTCCCATCATACATAATTGATCATTCTCATTACTCAGTTTACTATTTTCCTCATGTTAACTCATATTTTAGGAATTTAGGAAGATTGATATTAGCTTGGTTTTAAAATTTGGCTAAAATGAAACCAGTACAAATTGAAACAACAGTAAGGTGTTTTCTTTTTTTTTCTTACTAAAGCTTACACTCACCTATGTGTGCAAAATACCTTTAAAGTCCAAGTAGCTCAAATGATATATTGTAGTATCTATAATAACTCATTCTCATTAATGACACCAGAAAATTTTGTTAAAGAGTCACATGTTAAGGTTGTGTGCAGGTGGTTTTTGTTGCCTTGTAGTCTTACTTCATTCTCTTTAACCTAGTTATCCCGGTCCTGAAATAACAAATTCTGAACAAACCAAAGTCACTGACAGTTATAGCTCTGTAGCCTGTGGGACAGTCATGATTTCATTTCCTTCTTCCTGGACCATCTTTCTCTATACTTCCTTCCTGTGATTTCTCTCTTACTCAAAACCTGCTGACAATCTGTGTTTTAAGCAACAGGAATTGTCCCCTACTGGTGATTTAATCATTAATTAAGTCAATAAGAATTCTGAATTATCCAATATAAACATTTTATAAGCACTGTTCTTGCCTGCTTTAAAAGTCAATTACATTGTCCAGACAATTTGTTAGTTGATATGACAGTTTCAAAGATGAACAGTTCTTCTGGCTTGGGAAATTTCCAATACAGCACTGAAATTAAGACAACCATAGAAATTATAATAAGAGAAAGTACGGTAATGTTAAATGACTTAAGAGATACACAAAATACTCTTGAGGTAGATTGGGAGAGATAGTCTCATAAGAAGAGTAGGATTTCAAAAGGCTGAAATAGGGTGGAGTGGAGGGAGATTTCAGGTGGAGGATGAGTATGACCAAATTCCAGATGGTGGGAAAATGTCCACGGGAAGTGTAATAATAGAGGACATTTATTAGGCTTCTTTTTATATACCCATTTGTGATCTAAGGGATTACAAGTATTCAGATAATCTATCCTAATCACTAGTTTTATACAAAAAACGAACGAAGAAACAAACAAACATGTTCAAATAGTTGAAGTCATTTGGTCATTTGTCCAAAGTTCTCAACGACAAGGTGGAAGAGTCAGGGTTTTAACTTCACATTGCTGGGCTTCAAAATCTGTCTCCAATGGTAAACTGAATGTCATAGCAAAAACTTACTTTGTATTTATTTTAATCAGAGAAAAGGGGATGTACTGAACACTTCACTAAATAAATACTAACTTGCAGGTGGAAAACTTCTAGAGGCAAACCACAATTAAATAAACAAATAAATTGTAGTATGCCAGATGGTGATGGTGCTACCGGGGGAAAATAGAGTGTGAGAGAGACACAGGAAGTGCTTGGTGGAGTTTGGGAGGGCTGTATGGAGAGGGTTTCATAAACTTAAACAGGAGGATAAAAAGCTTTTCTTGAGGAAAAATAGATAAGACATTCAGTAACTAATCCCGGAATTCCTTAATACTCAGCCTATTTGATGAAGACACGTGGTGGGGTATGTTGCTGACCGTTCAGCCAGAAGCCCAGAGTCTTG
>NW_026660225.1:0-3194 GCF_009828535.3 Hylobates moloch | reverse complement strand
TGGAATGGAATGGAATGGAATGGAATGGAGTGGAGTGGAGTGCAGTAGAGGGTAGGGGAGTGGAGTGGAATGGAATGGAATTGAGTGGAGTGGAGTGGAGTGGAATGGAAAGGAAGGGAATGGAATGGAATGGTAAAAAGAACTGTGAGATGATATTTTGCCACTGCATCCAGAGTGGGTGACAGTGTGAGATCCTGTTGAAAGAAAGAAGGGAATGGGATGGAGTGGAATGTAATTGAATGGAAGGGAATGGAATGCGATGGAATGGAGTGGATTTGAGTGAAGTGGAGTGTAATGCAGTCGAATGGAATGGGATGGAATGGAATGGAGTGGTGTGGAGTGGAGTGGAATAGCGTGGAATGAAAAGGAGTGGAGTGCAGTGGAGTTACGTGGAGTGGAGTGGACTTGATTGGAATGGAATGGAGTGGAGTGGAATGGAGTTAGTGGAAATGAGTGGAATTGAATAGGATGGAATGGAAGGGAGTGGAGTTGAGTCGAATGGAAGAGAATGGAAAGGAGTGGAATGGTATGGGATGGAATGGAATGGAATGGAGAAGAGTGCAGTGGATTGGAACGGAGCGGAGTGGAGTGGAGTATAATGGAGTGGAATGGAATGGAGTAGAGTTTATTGGAGAGGACTGAAATGGAATGGAGTGCAGTGAAGTGGAGTGGATTGGAATGGAATGGAGTGGAGTGGAGTGGAATGGACTGGAGTGGAATGGTGAGCAAAGGAATGGGAGGGAATGGAACAGAATGGAGTGGAGTGGAGCGAGTGGAGAAGAGTGGAGAGGAGAGGAGTGGAATGGAGTGTATTGGAATGGAATGGAATGGAGGGGAGTGGAGTGCAATGGAATGGAATGGAATGGAATAGAATGGTGAAATGAAATGTGAGCTGAGATTGTGCCACAGCACTGCAGCCTGAGTGACAGAGTGAGATCCCCTTGAAAGAAAAGAAAGGAATGGAATGGGGTGGAATGGAAAGGAAGGGAATGGAGTGGAGTGGAGTGTAGAGGAGGGGAGTGGAGTTTTGTGGAGTGGAAAGGATTAGAATGGAATGGGATGGAATGGAATGAAGTGGTGTGAATTGGAGTGGAGTGGGATGGAGAGGAGTAAAAAGGAGTTGAGTGAAGTGGAGTTGCATGGAGTTGAGTGGAGTGTAGTGGAAAGGAATGGAATCCGATGGAATGGAATTAAGTGGAGTGGAGTGAAGTGGATTGGAGTGAAATGTAGTGGAATGGAATTGAATGGAATGAAATGGAGTGGTGTGTAGTGGACTGCATTGTAGTGGAGTTGAATGGAGCAGAGTGGAATGGATTGGAGTGGAGTGGAGTGGACTGTGGTGGAATGTAATGTAATGGGAAGGAATGGAATGGTGTGTAGTGGAGTGAAGAGAAGTGGAGTGGAATGGAGTGCAATGCAATGGAGTGGAGGGGAGTGGAGTGGAGTGGAATGGAGTGGAATGAAGAGGAGTGGAGAGGACTGGAGTGCAGTGGAGTGGCATGGAATGGAATGGAATGGAATGGTGGAATTAAATGTGAGTGGAGATTCTTCCACTGCTGTCCAGCCTGGGTGACAGAGAGAGATCCTGTTTAAAGAAAGGCATGGAATGAAGTGGAGTGTAGTGGACAGTAGTGGAGTGTAGTGGAGTGGAGTGCATTGGATTGGAGTGGAATGGAATGGGATCCAATGGAATGGAATGGAGTGGAGTGGAGTGGAGAGCAGTGAAGAGGAGTGGAGTGGCTTGGAATGGACTGGAATGGAATGGTATGGAATGGAGTGGAGAGGAGTGGAGTGGAGTGGAATGGAAAGGAATGGAATATAGTGCAGTGGAGCATAGTGGAGTGGAATAGAATGGAATGGAAAGGAATGGAATGGAATTGAATGGAATCGTATGGAATGGATTGGAATGGTGAAATTAAATAGCTGAGATTGTGTCACTGCATTCCAGCCTGGATGACAGAGTGAGATCGTGTTGAAGAAAGGAATGCAATGGAATGGAGTGGAATGGAATGGAATGGAGTGGAATGGAGTGGAGTGGAGTAGAGTGCAGTGGAGTGGATTGGAGTGCAATGTAGTGGAATGTAATGGAATGTATGGAGTGCAGTGGAGTGGAATGGAGTGGAGTGGAATGGAGTGGTGTGGAGTGGAGTGGAGTGACGTGGAGTGGAATGGAGTGAAATTTTATGGAATGGAACGGAATGAAATGCAATGGTGAAATAAAACGTGAGCAGAAATTGTGCCACTGCAATCCAGGCTGTGTGACAGAATGAGACCCTGTCGAAAGAAATTATTGGAATGGACTGAAGTGGAATGGAATGGAATGGACTGGAGTGCAATGGAATGGAATGGGATGGAATGGGATGCAGTGGCGTGGAGTGGAGTGTGTTGCAATGGAATGGAATGCGATGGAATGGAATAGAGTGGTGAGGAATGGAGTTGAGTGCAGTGGAAATGTGTACAGTACAGTGGATTGTAGTTGCGTGGAGTGGAGTGGAGTTAAATGAAAAGTAATGGAATGGAATGAAATGGAATAGAATGGAGTGGACTGGAATGGATAAGGGAGGAGTGGAGTGGAGTGGAATGGAGTGGAAAGGAGTAGGATGTAATTGAATGGAGTGGAGTGGAGTGGAGTGTCCTGGAGTGGAGTGGAATGGAGCAGAGTAGAATGGAGTGGAATGGACTGGATGCAGTGTGGAGGAATGGAGTAGAATTGAAAGCAATGGAAAGAATGGAGTGGAGTGGAGAGGATACGAGTGGAGTGGCATGGAATGGAGTGGAGTGAAATGGAGAGGTGTGGACTGGAGTGGAGTGGAATTGAGTGTAATGGAATGGATTGGAATGGAATGCAGTGGATTGGAGTGGAGTGCAGTGGAATGGAGTGGAGTGGAGTGGAATAGGGTGGGGTGGAATGGAGTACAGTGCAGTGTAGTGCAAAAGAATGGAAGGGAGTGGAATGGAGTGCAGGGGAGTGGAATGCAGTGGAGTGCTATAGATTGGAGTGGAGTGGAGTTGAATGGAATGTGCCACTGCACTCTAGGCTGTGTGACAGAGTGAGAACGTGTTGAAAGAAACGAATGGAATGGTTTGGAGTGGACTGGAGTTTAGTCGAATTTAGTGGAGTGGAGTGGATAGGAGTGGAGTGGAGTTGAGTGGATTGGAGTGGAATGGAGTGGATTGGAAAGGGATGGAATGGA
>NW_026660224.1:0-3194 GCF_009828535.3 Hylobates moloch | reverse complement strand
TATAAATTAGGCATGACCACGGGAAGGAAGACCTGAGGGATCTATTATAGTCAGGGATAAGAGTCTAAACAACAAGGTGGCCATGAACATTCAAAGAAAGAATAATGAAGAGATTTTACAAGGCAGGCTCCACGGGACCTGAGTGAAGGGGCTTGGGAGACTCACAGCTTTCTGCTGTGAAGTCAAGGAGATCACAAACTATCAGAATAAAAGAAACAGTCCTAGGGCTGGGGGTTGATGGATGAATGCGGTTCCATTTTGAACAGGAGGAGAAAATTCAGGAAATTCATTTTGATTGATGAAGCAAAATAATTTGAAGCTGAACATTATAGAAGCAACGACAATTCTTATGATGTTGGAGTATAGGAAACAGGCCCAAGAAAGCACGGTATTTCCTGTTTCTCTTCTGATTCAATAAATAATAAGAATATTTTCTGTTAAGGTTTTTGATAACCTGTTGTTTTAATTAATCAAAAGGAGACAAGATAAATTTGAACTTAAAAGCATAAGAAAATCAGTTGTCTTTTTAGAAAAGGTGAGTCAGCATGCGTAGGAAGAATCAGTATCATGAAAATGGCCATACTGCCCAAGGTAATTTATAGATTCAATGCCATCCCCATCAAGCTACCAATGACTTTCTTCACAGAATTGGAAAAAACTACTTTAAAGTTCATATGGAACCAAAAAAGAGCCCGCATTGCCAAGTCAATCCTAAGCCAAAAGAACAAAGCTGGAGGCATCACGCTACCTGACTTCGAACTATACTACAAGTCTACGGTAACCAAAACTTCATGGTACTGGTACCAAAACAGAGATATAGATCAATGGAACAGAACAGAGCCATCAGAAATAATGCCCTACAATCATCTGATCTTTGACAAACCTGACAAAAACAAGAAATGGGGAAAGGATTCCATGTTTAATAAATGTTGCTGGGAAAACTGGCTAGCCATATGTAGAAAGCTGAAACTGGATCCCTTCCTTACACCTTACACAAAAATTAATTCAAGATGGATTAAAGACTTACATGTTAGACCTGAAACCATAAAAACTCTAGAAGAAAACCTAGGCAATACCATTCAGGACATAGGCATGGGCAAGGACTTCATGTCTAAAGCACGAAAAGCAATGGCAACAAAAGCCAAAATTGACAAATGGGATCTAATTAAACTAAAGAGCTTCTGCACAACAAAAGAAACGACCATCAGACTGAAAAGGCAACCTACAGAATCGGAGAAAATTTTTGCAACCTACTCGTCTGACAAAGGGCTAATATCCAGAATCTACAATGAAATCAAACAAATTTACAAGAAAAAAACAACCCCATCAAAAAGTGGGCAATGGATATGAGCAGACAGTTCTCAAAAGAAGACATTTATGCAGCCAACAGACACATGAAAAAATGCCCATCATCACTGGCCATCAGAGAAATGCAAATCAAAAACACAATGAGATACCATCTCACACCAGTTAGAATGGCGATCATTAAAAAGTCAGGAAAAAACAGGTGCTGGAGAGGATGTGGAGAAATAGGAAAAATTTTACACTATTGGTGGGACTGTAAATTAGTTCAACCATTGTGGAAGTTGGTGTGGCGATTCCTCAGGGATCTAGAACTAGAAATACCATTTGACCCAGCCATCCCATTACTGGGTATATACGCAAAGGATTATAAATCATGCTGCTATAAAGACACATGCACACGTATGTTTACTGCGGCACTATTCCAAGCAAAGACTTGGAACTAAGCCAAATGTCCAACAATGATAGACTGGATTAAGAAAATGTGGCACATATACACCATGGAATACTACGCAGGCATAAAAAATGATGAGTTGGTGTCCTTTTTAGGGACATGGATGAAGCTGGAAACTATCATTCTCAGCAAACTACCACAAGGACAAAAAACCAAACACCACATGTTCTCACTCATAGGTGGGAATTGAACAATGAGAACACTTGGACACAGGATGAGGAACATCACACACCAGGGCCTTTCATGAGGTGTGGGGAGTCGGGAGGGATAGCATTAGGAGATATACCTAATGCTAAATGATGAGTTAATGAGTGCAGCACACAAACATGGCACATGTATACATATGTAACAAACCTGCACATTGTGCACATGTACCCTAAAACTTAAAGTATAATAATAATAAAATAAAATAAAGTTAAAGAACAGTCTTCAAACTGAAAGAAAAGGGCACACATCAAAAATGCAAAATGTGGGGGAGTGATTGAGTTAAAGAGCAGAGTGATTGCGTTTCCCCATTTCTTATTATCAAAATTAAGTTGTTATCCATTCAAAATTACCTATTGAAACTATAAAATGTTCTTCGCATGCCTCATAGTAACCAAAAGGCAAAAATTTTTAATAGGTACACTAAAAATAAAAAAAAAGAACAAAAACCCACAGAAAAAAATCAAACTACAAAGGAAGACAATAAAGGAACAAAAAGATACAAAAATTCTAAAAGACAACAAGAAAACCATGTACGGCAGTACAAGTCCTTATCTATCAATAATTACCTTGAATGTAGATAGATTAAATTATCCAGTAAGAAGACAGAGAATTTGTAAATGGATTAAAAACAAGACCTAACTATATTCTTTCTACAAGAGACTCCCATCACCTGTAAATACACACAAAAATTGAAAGTGATCAGATGGAAAAATATATTTTATGACAATGGAAATCAAAAGAATGCAGGAGTAGGTATATTTATATCAAATAAAATAGACTTCTAGTAAAAAACTATAAACACAGACAAACAAGGCCATTATGTAATAATAAAGGGGTCAGCACAACAAGAGAATACAATAATTGTAAATATACAATGCACTCAACATTGGAGAACCTAAATAAATACAGCAAACATTAATAGATCTAAAAGGAGAGACAAAAACCTGTACAATAATAGTAAGAAACCTCGACATCCCATTTTCAGTAATGAACAGATCATTGAGAGAAAACGTCAACAAGGAAACCTTTAAACTGCACTTTACATCAAAAGAATTTAACAGTTATTTACATAACATTTCATCCAACAATTGAATAATTCACAGTCTTTTCTCCTGCACATGGAATATTGTCCATGATAGATATGATAGACCACAAAACAAGTCTTAGCTAATCATATCACATGTTTTTTTCTGACCATAAGGAATAAAGCTAGAAATAAACAACAAGAGGA
>NW_026660223.1:0-3194 GCF_009828535.3 Hylobates moloch | reverse complement strand
ATCAGTTGCAAACTGTCTGATTTGAACACTTTAATTTTTCTGAAAATCATCACCTCTTCACTCTCATTTCTAATACCTTTCTTCAGGCCTTGTTAAACCTCCTCTGGAATGGAATACTGTCGATGCAGTCTGCCTAATCGCTTAGATTAGTATTCCCCATTGCCCAAATCACTGTGTTTTAAACAGATGGATCTTTTTTGTTTTGTTTTGTTTTTTGAGATGGAGTCTCGCTCTGTCGCCCAGGCTGGAGTGCAGTGGCATGATCTCAACTCACTGCAAGCTCTGCCTCCCGGGTTCACACCATTCTCCTGCCTCAGCCTCCCGAGTAGCTGGGACTACAGGTGCCCGCCACCACGCCTGGCTAATTTTCTGTATTTTTAGTAGAGATGGGGTTTCACCGTGTTAGCCAGGATGGTCTCATCTTCTGACCTCGTGATCCGCCCGCCTCGGCCTCCCAAAGTGCTGGGATTACAGGCGTGAGCCACCGTGCCTGGCAACAGCTGGATCTTTTTAAAGCCCATAACATACTTCCTCTAAAACTTTCAAAACTCTCCCTTCCTAGAAATATCCAAACTCTATGGCTTGGTAATCACGTCTTTGAATGAACTGACCCCAATGTACCACTCCCCTTCATTCTTCACCTCTTCATAAGCCTTACATACCAACCCTTTCTGTGAACGACTTGCTCTTTCCATTACATATCCTGCAATTTTCCACTTCGACATCTAGAATTTTGTGCTTCCTTGGTCACAAATTTCACTTACATGTTTTATGTCAAAATCAGTCATCATTCAAGATATCTTGGTCACAATTTATCTCCCTCCAATTTATTTCCTAGTCTCTCCTGAAAGAAGTTAACTCCTACAGTAAAGGCCACTGGTGCAACGAGTCCCTGGAATCAGAAGAACACGGGTTTGAATCCTTCCTTTAAAATTTCTCATGATATGAGGCTGGGCAAAACTCTATCTAAATCAAATGCGGATTGTGATAAATTCTACTTCTGAAGATGGCTCACATCTTCCATTCCAGACATTCTTTTGCAGTATGACTAAATCACCCTACCATCAAAAGGAGTCTCTTTCCTCTCCCATTAGATCTAGGCAAGCCCTGTGACTAGCTTTGACTAAAAATAAATGTGGCAAAAATGATGCTGTGTGATTTCTGAGACTAGGTCATCTGATGCCTGATAGTATTTGCCTTTGCTTGGAATATATTTTCTTTAGAACCCAGCAGTTATAACATGAGGAAAACTCAAACAGCCTACAGGGAGATCTAACCAACGGAGAACCAAAACCCTTGGCCAAAAGCCCCAGCTACACTCCTAAACAGCAGTCAGCACCACCAACTATCAGCCACGTGAATAAGGCTATTTGGACCTCCCAACCTTGTCCAGTACCCTAAACCCACACCATGTAAAGCAGAGCCATCCAATTCATTATGAGAAAAAATGAACTGTTGTTCTTTTAAGCCACTAAGCTTCAGGGTATTTTGTTATGCAATGATAGATAACCACAAGAGAAATAACAAAACCTACATAAGCTACTTTGCTTTCTTAACCATACTATAAAAAGTAGCCCTTAATTCAGGTCTAATATAGGGACCAGGAGTTTCTTCACTGAGAACTTTTGAAGCCCATCTCTACTACCCTTTTGGGTTCTTAACTCTTGTGATTTTCCTAGATTCAAATCCTATTACTATTTTGTTCCCTCTTCTTTCTCATCTATAGGCATTTTCCTCTTAGAGATTGTATGTTATAAGGCATTTATATAGAGAGTTGGGATTTCACTCTGTCACCCAGGCTGGAATGCAGTGGCATAGTCATAGCTCGTTGCAGCCTCAACCTGGACTCAAGTGATCCTCCTGCCTTAGCCTCTTGAGTAGGTGAGACTACAGGCACATGCCACCACGCCCAGCTAAGTTACTTTTATTTGTTTTTCACAGAGATGGGGTCTATGTTGCCCAGGAGCTCGCTTGCTTGCTCTCTCTCTCTCTCTCTCTCTCACACACACACACGTAAAACTTCTTTATCTCAGTTTAGGAGGAGTAACTTCAAGAGATGTGTTGATCATGTCTGTGCATCTAGAGTACAGGAGGGCTACCCATGTGTATATCACGCCCACTTGACAGGAAGTCCTTTGTTACGAGTAAAATTTTTATTTGCAGCAATATCCCCTTTCTTATTCTAAAGGTTATTTGTATCATCTTGTTTCTTGCTCAAGACTTGCTAAAAGTCTATCAGTCTTTATCGAATTAGCAGTTTTGACATTATTGATGAATCTGTTACATTTCATGGTATTACTTTCTGTTTTTAACAGTTCTTTAGTCCCTTGATTTTCTAAAAAAGATTTTTGAGTTGAATGCTCAATTTATGCTTACTCTATTCTGTTTTTAGAAACCTCAAAGTTTATCAGTTTTCCTCGGCATATGGATTAGACCAAATCCCACAACTGCTAGCTGCATCGAGCTCCATTTTTGTTTATTTGTTTATTTCTACACAATCTAAAATTTTATTTTCGAAAATATTTTCAAATGAGTGTGCTTATATGGCCCTTTTGGCATTAACGTAAAATTTTGATACTGTGACCTTATGATTTCTGTCTTAAGGAATCTGATATTTTTCACCTTTAAGTTTCCTCACAAGGTAGGTGCTCAGTAAATATTCCTGGTGCTTAATTTAATGCCAATTCATGATGCAGGTTTCTAAGCAGCATAGAAAGGGGGCTTTTTAGGTAGCAGTGAGTACTTTTAAAAAGATGAAACATGAGGTGGCCATACAGACCACTAGTAACTTTATTCCTTAATCCTCAATTGTTTGAAACTGTCTGATAATTTCAAATACTGAGACAATTCTATAACATTAAACATACATTAAGCTTCTAAGGGCCAAAAGTATAGTATCGAAAACATACGTGTGTGTGTGTGTGTGTGTGTGTGTGTGTGTGTGTGAGTGATGAGAACATTTACAATCTACTCTCAGGAATTTTCAAGTGTACAATACATTGTTACTAACTCTAGTTGCCACGTTATACAACACATCTTGTGGAGTTACTTCTCCTAAATTGAAATTTTATATCATTTGACCATCATTTCCTCAATCCCTCCCCACTATCCCCAGGTAACCACCACTCTACTCTGCTTTGACTTTTTAACATTCGATCGTGCAGTATTTGCCTTTCTGTGCCTGGTTTATTTCA
>NW_026660222.1:0-3194 GCF_009828535.3 Hylobates moloch | reverse complement strand
ATAAAATGTCAACACAGTAACCTGTGTAGTAATGAATATATTTTGTATTTTGCCTACCTTAAAATAAATATCCTGGTTGTGATATTGTACTATAGTTTTGCAAAATTATACCATTGCAGGGAAATAGATGACCAGTACATGAGATTTCTCTAAACATTTTTCTTAAGATAGCATTAAATCTAGAATTATCTAAAACAATTATTCTAATTTAAAAATCCATTTTTGTTTCCAAGAAAAAAAAAACAGTAACAAATGCGGGTGAAGATGTGAAAAAATTGGAACTACCATACATTGCTGGTGGAAATGTAAACTGTTGTAGCTGCTTTGGAAAATATCTGACAGTTACTAAAAAGGTTAAACTTACAGTTATCGTATGACCCAGCAATTTTACTCTTAAATATATATCCAATATAAATTAAAATATATGTCTGCCCCAAAATTTTCACACAAATATTCATAGCAGTACTATTTTTTTCTAGTCAAAAAGTAGAAGCAATTCATATGTTCATCGGCTGATAGTTAACAATATGTGTGTGTGTGTTTGCATGTGCACACACATTCACAGTGGTCCTAAAAAAGTATGACGACTATAAAAAGAAATGATGTTTGATTCCTGCTAAAACATGGCTGAACACTGAAAACATTGGACTAAGTAATGGAAGTCATAAATTGTGTTATTCAGTTTATAAGAAATGTACAGAACAGGCTAATCAGTAGAGGTAAGAAGTAGAATAGTGCTTGCCTAGGGCTGGATGAGACGGTAGAAGTGACTGTTAATGGGAATAATATTTAATTTGGTGGTAATGGAAATGCTTTTAAATTATATTGTGATAATGATTGCAAATGCTGTGAGTAAACAAATTTGCTTAGTAATATTTTGGAATTGTACCCCTTTATGCCTACATTTTGATATTTGAACTATGTCTCATTAAAGCTGTTAAAAATAAAATAATGAAAATAAGGAAACACACTTAAAAACCAGAGAACACATTTTTGCATAGTACTTTTTGTCAGTATTCTTATTTTATATAATTGAATTTTGTTTTCCAATGTTACCTAGGTTAACTATTTTTCTTCTATCTTCAGTGTGCTCATATTGCTCACAATACAGTTAATTACTTCTTTTGCTGTTTTTATTTCATTTTGGGTTTCCTCCATGCTGATTGATTTTAATTATTTATTTACTTTTTGTGTTTTTGAAATATTACCATTGTTCTGAAAGTCAAACTGCATAAAAAATAATAGTGACATATTATTCCGCCACCTTTATTCTTTCAATCTTTTTCATAATCCCCAATATTTCCACCCGGTTCCCACCTAGCCTATGTTATGTAACTTATCTGTTTAATTTCTGGCTTGTCCATCTGCATTATATTTTTGCACAATAACTACTATGTGAATATTTTCTTATACTGCCTCCTTATGAAATATACTTTCTTTCTAGATACTTTCTGCATGTTGTCTTTTACACTTATCATATACCTGGAACTTCCTAGTGTACACTCATAAAGATATTTCTCATTCTTATTTTACAACTGCATAATAATGCATTTTGAGGATGTACTAAAGTTAATCCAACTATTCTCCCATGTAGAAATTTTTCTCTCATATTTTTTAAAATTACAAACAACATTGTAATAAGTATCATTGTGCATACGCATTTTCATATGGTCTGATTTATGTATTTCAAGGAAAGTTCCTAAAACTAAAATTTCTTGGTAAAAGGGCTAAACATTGTTGTCTCCTCAGGTATTGTCAAATTTTCCTCCTGAAATGGTGTATTTCTTTTCTTTCCCACCAACAGTAATCGAAATCACTTGCCCCCCTACAGCTTCACCAACAGAATTTGTTTTCATAATTTAAAATTATCGTCAATCTCCTATGTAAGAAGTAGTATTTCAGTGTTGTTTCAGTTTGCATTTTTCTTAGTATAAATGAATTTGAACCTATTTTTGTATATTTAAGAGCCAATTTACATATTTTTCTCTGAAGTATATATTCACTTTCTTTTCATTTCTAGGTCTGGGTTTCGGTTGTCTCTCAAAATCTAAATTTCTTGACATATAATTAGCTCAAGTGATCTAATACTAAATGTGCTTTAGAATCATTTGATCAAAGCAAACATGAAGATATTCAATTAAACTTTGAATTGGAATTCTTAAAATATGTTAAACTATGAATTGGAATTCTTAAAATATATATATATTTTTAAAAATTAATGAGGGTATATTATTGCTTATAGTGAGGTGAATTGAGTATGATAAAAAATGTAAAATTGGTCTCATTCTTTTAGACTAAAATGAAATAGAATTAGCTTGTCAATAAATTTCTGTAAGGTGATAGGGGACTTAAAATAATGTACTATGTCTCAAAATAATTTCATTATTTAAGTATTATAATTTTCTAGTAAGAAATGCCTTTACTTGTTAAGTTTTATGCACTTAGTGATCATTTTATTTGTTAGAATCATTGAATCATGAAGCTAATAAGATCCCATTAGAAATCATCTCATTGTATATGTTCAAAAATGTTGTTATGAACATCCTAGACATAGAATTGTTGTCTCTAGTTTTAAATGTTAGCAGAGGAGATATTTGTTCTTTCTCGTTAGTAACATTTTTAAAATAGTGTCACAGTCCTCATATTCAGGGTTTTGTTCTAATTTAGGGCAGGTTCAGAAAAATTTGCTTGTAATACTTCATGCTTTAACAAATTGTTCCCTAGCCCCAAATTTTATATTACAGTTAAGGATACTCCAAATCTTTAGGTCTTACTTATAAGGATTATTCTTTATAGCTTTATTCATTATGATTGTTCTTTTATGTACGGTTTTTAAATCCATAATATTTTTAGCGGAGGTATTTTGCGCAAAAATTACAAAATGACCAAACTCTGTCGTTCTGAAATCACCTGCTCTGCATTTATTTGTAAGCTATATCAGAAGTTCTAAATAGTGTTTGTCGGGAAAGGCACAGGATAATAACCTTGTATTTGGAAACTAGTTTGTGGAGAAGGAGAGGTTACAGATCAGAAACTTTGAAGGATAGACTAAAATGCTACTTGAACCTAATAGAAAATAAATTACTTTCAATATCAATATTTTCTCCCCTTCATTGTAAAATAAATCCAGACTTTTCGAAGTATTAGGTTGGTGCAAAAGTAATTGCGGTTTTTGCCATTACTTTTAATGCAAA
>NW_026660221.1:0-3194 GCF_009828535.3 Hylobates moloch | reverse complement strand
GGATTACAGGCATGAGCCAACACGCCTGACCGGATTTTAAACTTTTATGCATTTTCTCTCCAATCTTTCATCTAATTTTTTTGCTTTACGCTCTAAAAGATTTCCTCAACTGTATTTCCACCTTTTTTTGGAGTGCTTTGTTTTTGTGTTTAACAGCCAGTTTATGTTCTCTGACATTTATTGAAAAAATTAGCATTCTGTTCTTTTTCATGGACATAATATATTTGGTTATTTTTCTATGGACATTAATGATATGTGTATACTTAACGAATTCTCACTATATAGTCATTATTTCCTACAAAGTTACTTTTTTCCCTGCTTTTTCCTATTTTTAAGGAAGTTTTCCTCATATGTCTAGTAACACTTAATTATCTGTTCATATTTCAAGTTGGCAGACTAAAAAGCTGATTGGATTTCTGGATGTGTTTGCTGCACTTGAAAAGTATGAGAGTTGGTAAGGCATCACTGCAGAGGGATCTGTCTTTGTCTCTTTCGGAGTAATCCCTAATATTGATATCTTTAGGTCTTTCCTCTTAGGCAGATTAGATTCTTGGGAGAACTTCTATCTAATCTCTTGCCAGGATAAAGTGAAGGCCTGGATGCCAGCATTCTAGAGCAAGATTGGAGAAGAATGCAGGAGGTCTCAGCATTTTTTCGTATGCTTAGGATCACTTTATCTCCTTGCTGTCAAAATGGTACTTGTCTCCTGAAGTGGTATCTGCACATCAAGAGCAAATCACACAGGTGGCTTCTTAGTTCCCCTTGGTGACTCCACACACTGGAGACATTCAGCCCCTCCCTATTCCTTCCTTCTAAACTTAGCCCATCAGCAATCAACGCTGACTGATTTTTCTTCATCTTCAGCCAGACTTGGGCAGCAGAATGATAGAAAGGAAACTGGAGCAGAGCTGGATCAAAATGAATTGCTTCTTTCAGAAGAGTCCTGAAATTTACATCCCCAAGAAGGTTCCTATCTGGCCAACATGAAATTAGTGTGTCCACTAACTGATTGTGTGCGCTGCAACTCCAAACTCTTTAGTGTTGTATGCACTAAGAACTACACTAAATGAATAGAAACCTGAACTGATCAGCAGCAGGAATCAAGGAGGAGTTTTATGTGCCATGTTTTTAAGTTCTTGAAAGGCAACGCTCTGATGGACACATCCTTGATTGTTTCCAACCCTTGACACATAGAGATGCACCCTCAGTAAAAATGTGTTCATTGGTAACCATCAGTAAGGAGTGCCCCAGCTCCAGGGTGCATTCAAAACATTTTGCTGTTCCTGCAGAAATATGAACTGAAAACATCTTTTCCCATGTACCTGAAACAGGAGAGTCAACCCAGAATGTCTCCTTAAAAGTAGGTTTTTAGAAGCCAATAGATAAAGGGATCCGAACCTGAGAAGATGAGAGAAGCACTCCACAATGCTCTCCCAGCCCATTCTTCCTTTCTCTTCTCCAGGGTTCCCTTTTCTGGACACAGATCTTCCTCATTCTTAATGGTTGCAAGGCCAATGGGATGGCCCTGAGTGTAGAGGAGGCATCGGAGTAGCCCATAGCCCAGTAAATACTCAAGGGCCTTTGTATGCATTTGCAGGCATGATGGCATCGAGCTGAGTGTCACTGGATACACTGCAGGGTTTTAAAGCATGATTTTAAAGCATCCCTGGAAGGTATCATTACGTCATAGCAGAATTTTGAGTTGATGTCTTTCTGACATCTTTAGGAGCATTGTTTTTTCCATTCCTTGAGGGATTTACATTTTTCTTACTTCAGCTGGAAGTGGTACAAACACCATGTATGTTTATAAAGACCTTTAAATGCCGTTATATGAGTGGCATATCCAATTGGAAGCATACTGATTTATTATTAACAAAATATATAAGGTAATTTATTTTTAACCTTTGTCAACTAACTTTATCCTTCTGAACTCAACTTCTCTTTCTGGTGATTTTATTTCAAAAAATAGTAGCATTGCTTTTATTGTGGTTTGATGTTTCATAATCTCACTCAAATATGGGACATTTTGTTCTAATTTAGCTAGAAATAATTCCTAATGTATTAGCCTGATTGAATTCATAGACTTTCAGAGCTAGAGGAGACTGAGGCATCCATATAGTTTACTCATCCTATAATTAAGGAATTTGTCCCTGACCAGTGACCACTGGCAAGAATGGAAGAAAACTGGATTTCTTGTGCTGTTACTAAGTGTTTTAGAAAAGCAATGTGTTTTCTTATCTTAATTCTCAAGGTTTTTCATTCTTCTATGTGCCTCAGTAGACCAGAAAAAAAAATTGTAAATTTTTCACAAACAGTGCAAGTTTGATAGAAAAGGGCTAATGCATTTAAGTCAATGATGACAACAGTATTCCAGCTGAAGGTTATACGGAAGGAAAATCCTCAGAGTTTGTTCTCTGCCCCAAGTCTGTACTAGGCAGAACTATTTTTTAGGCTAATTCTTTGTGACAAAACATCTGTATTTTTGCAAATACTCTTGACCCCTTAGCTGACACCTACAAGATTACAAACTGACTGCTCTTTATCTTTACATTTTATTGGCTTTCCTTGACTTTGACATATCTCTGCCTAATCATTTAATGTATCAAAAATCTTCAGCATTTGCTCATTTTGTTAGCAAGGCAAAGCTTGGGGATTGAAAAGTTGATCCCTGGTTCACAGTTATAGTTCCCTGATTGCACAGTTATTTTATTGCTGTGATATGCATGTGTTTACAAGAAGCTCACTGGTATTCTACAATCATATTCTACCCGAACTACCCTTCAAACTCAATCTTTGTTCTTATTCAAGGTTAGGTGAATTCCTTCACTAGGGATTTTTAAATTCTTTAATATAATTATAGATAATCCTCACACTCACTCACCAAACTATTATTGTTTATTGGTTTTAATCTATACTAAAAATTATGTTGAAATATTTTATTCCAATGAGATAATAAAGGTAGAGAAAATAACCAAAAAGGTTGTGGTTTAATTGACCTGTAGGATATTAACTAGTCTGTATTCAATTTAGTAATATCTGTCTAGGTTGTGTTTTTGGTTTTTGGTTTATTTGCTTGGTTTTTGTTGACAAAAATATAGAAACACATACATACAAACACATACATATATTTATGTACATATGTATATATATTTATATGTATATATGTGTGTATATATATTTATATATAAATATAT
>NW_026660220.1:881-3195 GCF_009828535.3 Hylobates moloch | reverse complement strand
CCAGGAGCGCCCTGGTTTACTGACCACCATTTTGAAATCGTTCACCATCTTGTTAGCAGTGTGTCAACTCTGACTTTTCTTTTTTTTTTTTTTTTTTCTTTTTTATTATACTTTAGGGTTTTAGGGTACATGTGCACAATGTGACAATGTGCAGGTTTGTTACATATGTATCCATGTGCCATGTTGATTTCCTGCACCCATTAACTCGTCCTTTAGCATTAGGTGTATCTCCTAATGCTGTCCCTCCCCCCTCCCCCCACCCCACAACAGTCCCCGGAGTGTGATGTTCCCCTTCCTGTGTCCATGAGTTCTCATTGTTCAATTCCCACCTATGAGTGAGAACATGCGGTGTTTGGTTTTTTGTCCTTGCAATAGTTTACTGAGAATGATGTTTTCCAGTTTCATCCATGTCCCTACAAAGGACACGAACTCATCATTTTTTATGGCTGCATAGTATTCCATGGTGTATATGTGCCACATTTTCTTAATCCAGTCTATCGTTGTTGGACATTTGGGTTGGTTCCAACTCTTTGCTATTGTGAATAGTGCCGCAATAAACATACGTGTGCATGTGTCTTTATAGCAGCATGATTTATACTCCTTTGGGTATATACCCAGTAATGGGATGGCTGGGTCAAATGGTATTTCTAGTTCTAGATCCCTGAGGAATCACCACACTGACTTCCACAATGGTTGAACTAGTTTACAGTCCCACCAACAGTGTAAAAGTGTTCCTATTTCTCCACATCCTCTCCAGCACCTGTTGTTTCCTGATTTTTTAATGATGGCCATTCTAACTGGTGTGAGATGGTATCTCACTGTGGTTTTGATTTGCATTTCTCTGATGGCCAGTGATGATGAGCATTTCTTCATGTGTTTTTTGGCTGCATAAATGTCTTCTTTTGAGAAGTGTCTGTTCATGTCCTCTGCCCACTTTTTGATGGGGTTGTTTGTTTTTTTCTTGTAAATTTGTTTGAGTTCATTGTAGATTGTGGATATTAGCCCTTTGTCTGATGAGTAGGTTGCAAAAATTTTCTCCCATTCTGTAGGTTGCCTGTTCACTCTGATGATAGTTTCTTTTGCTGTGCAGAAGCTCTTTAGTTTAATGAGATCCCATTTGTCGATTTTGGCTTTTGTTGCCATTGCTTTTGGTGTTTTAGACATGAAGTCCTTGCCCACGCCTATGTCCTGAATGGTATTGCCTAGGTTTTCTTGTAGGATTTTAATGGTTTTAGGTCTAACATATAAGTCTTTAATCCATCTTGAATTAATTTTTGTATAAGGTGTAAGGAAGGGATCCAGTTTCAGCTTTCTACATATGGCTAGCCAGTTTTCCCAGCACCATTTATTAAATAGGGAATCCTTTCCCCATTTCTTGTTTTTGTCAGGTTTGTCAAAGATCAGATAGTTGTAGCTATGCGGCATCATTTCTGAGGGCTCTGTTCTGTTCCATTGATCTATGTCTCTGTTGTGGTACCAGTACCATGCTGTTTTGGTTACTGTAGCCTTGTAGTATAGTTTGAAGTCAGGTAGCGTGATGCCTCCAGCTTTGTTCTTTTGGCTTAGGATTGACTTGGCGATGCGGGCTCTTTTTTGGTTCCATATGAAGTTTAAAGTAGTTTTTTCCAATTCTGTGAAGAAAGTCATTGGTAGCTTGATGGGGATGGCATTGAATCTATAAATGACCTTGGGCAGTATGGCCATTTTCACGATATTGATTCTTCCAACCCATGAGCATGGAATGTTCTTCCATTTGTTTGTATCCTCTTTTATTTCATTGAGCAGTGGTTTGTAGTTCTCCTTGAAGAGGTCCTTCACATCCCTTGTAAGTTGGATTCCTAGGTATTTTATTCTCTTTGAAGCAATTGTGAATGGGAGTTCACTCATGATTTGGCTCTCTGTTTGTCTGTTATTGGTGTACAAGAATGCTTGTGATTTTTGTACATTAATTTTGTATCCTGAGACTTTGCTGAAGTTGCTAATCAGCTTAAGGAGATTTCGGGCTGAGACAATGGGGTTTTCTAGATATACAATCATGTCATCTGCAAACAGGGACAATTTGACTTCCTCTTTTCCTAATTGAATACCCTTTATTTCCTTCTCCTGCCTGATTGCTCTGGCCAGAACTTCCAGCACTATGTTGAAAAGGAGCGGTGAGAGAGGGCATCCCTGTCTTGTGCCAGTTTTCAGAGGGAATGCTTCCAGTTTTTGCCCATTCAGTATGATATTGGCTGTGGGTTTGTCATAGATAGCTCTTATTATTTTGAGATACGTCCCATCAATACCTAATTTATTGAGAGTTTTTAGCATGAAG
>NW_026660220.1:0-781 GCF_009828535.3 Hylobates moloch | reverse complement strand
TTATTGAGGATTTTTGCATCAATGTTCATCAAGGATATTGGTCTGAAATTCTCTTTTTTGGTTATGTCTCTGCCAGGTTTTGGTATCAGGATGATGCTGGCTTCATAAAATGTGTTAGGGAGGATTCCCTCTTTTTCTATTGATTGGAATAGTTTCAGAAGGAATGGTACCAGTTCCTCCTTGTACCTCTGGTAGAATTCAGCTGTGAATCCATCAGGTCCTGGACTCTTTTTGGTTGGTAAGCTATTGATTATTGCCACAATTTCAGAAGCTGTTATTGGTCTATTCAGAGATTCAACTTCTTCCTGGTTTAGTCTTGGGAGGGTGTATTTGTCGAGGAATTTATCCATTTCTTCTAGATTTTCTAGCTTATTTGCATAGAGGTGTTTGTAGTATTCTCTGATGGTAGATTGTATTTCTGTGGGATCGGTGGTGATATCCCCTTTTTCGTTTTTTATTGCATCTATTTGATTCTTCTCTCTTTTCTTCTTTATTAGTCTTGCTAGCGGTCCATCAATTTTGTTGATCTTTTCAAAAAACCAGCTCCTGGATTCATTAATTTTTTGAAGGGTTTTTTGTGTCTCTATTTCCTTCAGTTCTGCTCTGATTTTAGTTATTTCTAGCCTTCTGCTAGCTTTTGAATGTGTTTGCTCTTGCTTTTCTAGTTCTTTTAATTGTGATGTTAGGGTGTCAATTTTGGATCTTTCCTGCTTTCTCTTGTGGGCATTTAGTATAACTCTGACTTTTCATCATAATTGCTATCTTTCGTATATTACATATC
>NW_026660219.1:860-3195 GCF_009828535.3 Hylobates moloch | reverse complement strand
CCAGGAGCGCCCTGGTTTACTGACCACCATTTTGAAATCGTTCACCATCTTGTTAGCAGTGTGTCAACTCTGACTTTTCTTTTTTTTTTTTTTTTTTCTTTTTTATTATACTTTAGGGTTTTAGGGTACATGTGCACAATGTGACAATGTGCAGGTTTGTTACATATGTATCCATGTGCCATGTTGATTTCCTGCACCCATTAACTCGTCCTTTAGCATTAGGTGTATCTCCTAATGCTGTCCCTCCCCCCTCCCCCCACCCCACAACAGTCCCCGGAGTGTGATGTTCCCCTTCCTGTGTCCATGAGTTCTCATTGTTCAATTCCCACCTATGAGTGAGAACATGCGGTGTTTGGTTTTTTGTCCTTGCAATAGTTTACTGAGAATGATGTTTTCCAGTTTCATCCATGTCCCTACAAAGGACACGAACTCATCATTTTTTATGGCTGCATAGTATTCCATGGTGTATATGTGCCACATTTTCTTAATCCAGTCTATCGTTGTTGGACATTTGGGTTGGTTCCAACTCTTTGCTATTGTGAATAGTGCCGCAATAAACATACGTGTGCATGTGTCTTTATAGCAGCATGATTTATACTCCTTTGGGTATATACCCAGTAATGGGATGGCTGGGTCAAATGGTATTTCTAGTTCTAGATCCCTGAGGAATCACCACACTGACTTCCACAATGGTTGAACTAGTTTACAGTCCCACCAACAGTGTAAAAGTGTTCCTATTTCTCCACATCCTCTCCAGCACCTGTTGTTTCCTGATTTTTTAATGATGGCCATTCTAACTGGTGTGAGATGGTATCTCACTGTGGTTTTGATTTGCATTTCTCTGATGGCCAGTGATGATGAGCATTTCTTCATGTGTTTTTTGGCTGCATAAATGTCTTCTTTTGAGAAGTGTCTGTTCATGTCCTCTGCCCACTTTTTGATGGGGTTGTTTGTTTTTTTCTTGTAAATTTGTTTGAGTTCATTGTAGATTGTGGATATTAGCCCTTTGTCTGATGAGTAGGTTGCAAAAATTTTCTCCCATTCTGTAGGTTGCCTGTTCACTCTGATGATAGTTTCTTTTGCTGTGCAGAAGCTCTTTAGTTTAATGAGATCCCATTTGTCGATTTTGGCTTTTGTTGCCATTGCTTTTGGTGTTTTAGACATGAAGTCCTTGCCCACGCCTATGTCCTGAATGGTATTGCCTAGGTTTTCTTGTAGGATTTTAATGGTTTTAGGTCTAACATATAAGTCTTTAATCCATCTTGAATTAATTTTTGTATAAGGTGTAAGGAAGGGATCCAGTTTCAGCTTTCTACATATGGCTAGCCAGTTTTCCCAGCACCATTTATTAAATAGGGAATCCTTTCCCCATTTCTTGTTTTTGTCAGGTTTGTCAAAGATCAGATAGTTGTAGCTATGCGGCATCATTTCTGAGGGCTCTGTTCTGTTCCATTGATCTATGTCTCTGTTGTGGTACCAGTACCATGCTGTTTTGGTTACTGTAGCCTTGTAGTATAGTTTGAAGTCAGGTAGCGTGATGCCTCCAGCTTTGTTCTTTTGGCTTAGGATTGACTTGGCGATGCGGGCTCTTTTTTGGTTCCATATGAAGTTTAAAGTAGTTTTTTCCAATTCTGTGAAGAAAGTCATTGGTAGCTTGATGGGGATGGCATTGAATCTATAAATGACCTTGGGCAGTATGGCCATTTTCACGATATTGATTCTTCCAACCCATGAGCATGGAATGTTCTTCCATTTGTTTGTATCCTCTTTTATTTCATTGAGCAGTGGTTTGTAGTTCTCCTTGAAGAGGTCCTTCACATCCCTTGTAAGTTGGATTCCTAGGTATTTTATTCTCTTTGAAGCAATTGTGAATGGGAGTTCACTCATGATTTGGCTCTCTGTTTGTCTGTTATTGGTGTACAAGAATGCTTGTGATTTTTGTACATTAATTTTGTATCCTGAGACTTTGCTGAAGTTGCTAATCAGCTTAAGGAGATTTCGGGCTGAGACAATGGGGTTTTCTAGATATACAATCATGTCATCTGCAAACAGGGACAATTTGACTTCCTCTTTTCCTAATTGAATACCCTTTATTTCCTTCTCCTGCCTGATTGCTCTGGCCAGAACTTCCAGCACTATGTTGAAAAGGAGCGGTGAGAGAGGGCATCCCTGTCTTGTGCCAGTTTTCAGAGGGAATGCTTCCAGTTTTTGCCCATTCAGTATGATATTGGCTGTGGGTTTGTCATAGATAGCTCTTATTATTTTGAGATACGTCCCATCAATACCTAATTTATTGAGAGTTTTTAGCATGAAGGCCTTTGACAAAATTCAACAA
>NW_026660219.1:0-781 GCF_009828535.3 Hylobates moloch | reverse complement strand
TTATTGAGGATTTTTGCATCAATGTTCATCAAGGATATTGGTCTGAAATTCTCTTTTTTGGTTATGTCTCTGCCAGGTTTTGGTATCAGGATGATGCTGGCTTCATAAAATGTGTTAGGGAGGATTCCCTCTTTTTCTATTGATTGGAATAGTTTCAGAAGGAATGGTACCAGTTCCTCCTTGTACCTCTGGTAGAATTCAGCTGTGAATCCATCAGGTCCTGGACTCTTTTTGGTTGGTAAGCTATTGATTATTGCCACAATTTCAGAAGCTGTTATTGGTCTATTCAGAGATTCAACTTCTTCCTGGTTTAGTCTTGGGAGGGTGTATTTGTCGAGGAATTTATCCATTTCTTCTAGATTTTCTAGCTTATTTGCATAGAGGTGTTTGTAGTATTCTCTGATGGTAGATTGTATTTCTGTGGGATCGGTGGTGATATCCCCTTTTTCGTTTTTTATTGCATCTATTTGATTCTTCTCTGTTTTCTTCTTTATTAGTCTTGCTAGCGGTCCATCAATTTTGTTGATCTTTTCAAAAAACCAGCTCCTGGATTCATTAATTTTTTGAAGGGTTTTTTGTGTCTCTATTTCCTTCAGTTCTGCTCTGATTTTAGTTATTTCTAGCCTTCTGCTAGCTTTTGAATGTGTTTGCTCTTGCTTTTCTAGTTCTTTTAATTGTGATGTTAGGGTGTCAATTTTGGATCTTTCCTGCTTTCTCTTGTGGGCATTTAGTATAACTCTGACTTTTCATCATAATTGCTATCTTTCGTATATTACATATC
>NW_026660218.1:2532-3195 GCF_009828535.3 Hylobates moloch | reverse complement strand
TCAGGAAACAACAGGTGCTGGAGAGGATGTGGAGAAATAGGAACACTTTTACACTGTTGGTGGGACTGTAAACTAGTTCAACCATTGTGGAAGTCAGTGTGGCGATTCCTCAGGGATCTAGAACTAGAAATACCATTTGACCCAGCCATCCCATTACTGGGTATATACCCAAAGGAGTATAAATCATGCTGCTATAAAGACACATGCACACGTATGTTTATTGCGGCACTATTCACAATAGCAAAGATTTGGAACCAACCCAAATGTCCAACAACGATAGACTGGATTAAGAAAATGTGGCACATATACACCATGGAATACTATGCAGCCATAAAAAATGATGAGTTCGTGTCCTTTGTAGGGACATGGATGAAACTGGAAAACATCATTCTCAGTAGACTATCGCAAGGACAAAAAACCAAACACCGCATGTTCTCACTCATAGGTGGGAATTGAACAATGAGAACTCATGGACACAGGAAGGGGAACATCACATTCCGGGTACTGTTGTGGGGTGGGGGGTGGGGGGGGCGGGGACAGCATTAGGAGATATACCTAATGCTAAATGACGAGCTAATGGGTGCAGGAAATCATCATGGCACATGGATACATATGTAACAAACCTGCACATTGTGCACATGTACCCTAAAACCTAAAGTATAA
>NW_026660218.1:0-2432 GCF_009828535.3 Hylobates moloch | reverse complement strand
GAATTCTGTGTTTCTAAAATTTTATTTTGTGGAATAGAGCCCATGGCTAGCCTGATCACAGGAACAAATGATCATATTCCAAGCAGGTTATTTTCTGCAGCCAGCTCTGATATCCACACTACAGTACACTTGGTTTATATGTATAATTCTGTCGGTGCAGGGTATAATAGTCTGTTTGAGAATTATTTAATAACACAAGAGATTGTTACAGGTGAATTTACATACCTCAAATTCATGCGTGCTGCAGCTCCATTGTAGAGGAAAAGGATTTTAACCTATTGCTTCCTACACAATGATTCTATGAGTTCAGATATTTTTGCTATAGGTATCAAAAGATAAACTGGCCTAAATGATAAGGACATGTATTAGATCACATAGCCAAGTGCTAGAGGTCAGGCTCTGTCAATTGAGTGGCTCAGTAGTATCCTCAAGGGTTCAGACTCCCCCTGTTTTCCATTTAGTTTTCTAAGTGTATTGGCTTCCCTCATGGTCCTAGAGTCACCACCACATTTCCAGGCATTGCGTGGAGACACACAGCAATGTTCAAAGGCAGAAAAGGGAATATCCCTATCTCCTGCTCCCTTTTAAGACTTTCCTGGAAGCCCTTGGCAAACTTCCTCTCATGTTCATTGGCCAGAATTCCATCACATACTTTGTCTCAGCCAACAGCAGCAAGAGGAAAGCCCCATGAGCTCTGTGATGGTTTAGACTGGAGCCCCTAGGAGGGACCTGGCTTGGTGGAGAACGATCCACTAAAGAGGAGTTCCATGAGCAAAGAAGAAGGTGGGGCAGAGTGGGCAGGTAGGCACATGGGTACCTCCCACCATGGTGTGTGGGCAGTGACACCTTTGTGAGATTTGTATTCATTAAATTTTTGTATTTTGTGTGTGACTTGGGGAGAGGGGTGATGATATTTATTGCCCTCAGCCTTCTGAGCAGAATGGCCAAGGAGAATTCTATTGCCCAAGACCTCAGTTCTTCTATCATAATACTCATCGTTTTTTCAAAAATTGGCTCATACTAAGTGAGATTAGATTTCCAGAGTTTAACTTTTTAATAACAAAAAGTTCAAAATTTCATTTGTAAGTAGTAATTATTATAAAGATGAACTGTAATGTGTGAATATCACCTTACAACTCAGCCATAGTTTATGTATCATGTTTGTAACCTAGAATGTGATTTAGAATCTGTAGTGGGCACTAAATATTGTATACACTTTCATTTTTCTTCACATTGACCTAAAAACAGGAGCATTCCCTCCCCTGGAAAGATTTAAAATATTTGAAAATGTTGTTTCACTTCCAAATAAATGGGGATCTATTTCATTTCTGTGTAAGATTTCCAAGGGAGGAAATCCACAAGCTGTCAGCAACCTTCCCGGAACAAGGCAGTCCTTAACTAATAGAAATGTGACTGGCACACCCCCTCTTTTGTTCTTTTTACTATTATTATTATTGTACTTTAAGTTTTAGGGTACATGTGCACAATATGCAGGTTTGTTACATATGTATCCATGTGCCATGTTGGTGTGCTGCACCCATTAACTCATCATTTAGCATTAGGTATATCTCCTCATGCTATCCCTCCCCGCTCCCCCTACCCCACAACAGTCCCCGGAGTGTGATGTTCCCCTTCCTGTGTCCATGTGTTCTCATTGTTCAATTCCCACCTATGAGTGAGAACATGTGATGTTTGGTTTTTTGTCCTTGCGATAGTTTACTGAGAATGATGATTTCCAGTTTCATCCATGTCCCTACAAAGGACATGAGCTCATCATTTTTTATGGCTGCATAGTATTCCACGGTATGTATGTGCCACATTTTCTTAATCCAGTCTATCATTGTTGGACATTTGGGTTGGTTCCAAGTCTTTGCTATTGTGAATAGTGCCGCAATAAACATACGTGTGCATGTGTCTTTATAGCAGCATGATTTATAGTCCTTTGGGTATATACGCAGAATGGGATGGCCGGGTGAAATGGTATTTCTAGTTCTAGATCCCTGAGGAATTGCCACACTGACTTCCACAATGGTTGAACTAGTTTACAGTCCCACCAACAATGTAAAAGTGTTCCTATTTCTCCACATCCTCTCCAGCACCTGTTGTTTCCTGACTTTTGAATGATCACCGTTCTAACTGGTGTGCGATGGTATCTCATTATGATTTTGATTTGCATTTCTCTGATGGCCAGTGATGATGAGCATTTTTTCATGTGTTTTTTGGCTGCATAAATGTCTTCTTTTGAGAAGTGTCTGTTCATATCCTTTGCCCACTTTTTAATGGGGTTGTTTGTTTTTTTCTTGTAAATTTGTTTAAGTTCATTGTAGATTCTGGATATTAGCCCTTTGTCAGATGAGTAGGTTGCGAAAATTTTCTCCCACTCTGTAGGTTGCCTGTTCATTCTGATGGTAGTTTCTTTTGCTGTGCAGAAG
>NW_026660217.1:763-3195 GCF_009828535.3 Hylobates moloch | reverse complement strand
CTTCTGCACAGCAAAAGAAACTACCATCAGAATGAACAGGCAACCTACAGAGTGGGAGAAAATTTTCGCAACCTACTCATCTGACAAAGGGCTAATATCCAGAATCTACAATGAACTTAAACAAATTTACAAGAAAAAAACAAACAACCCCATCAAAAAGTGGGCAAAGGATATGAACAGACACTTCTCAAAAGAAGACATTTATGCAGCCAAAAAACACATGAAAAAATGCTCATCATCACTGGCCATCAGAGAAATGCAAATCAAAATCATAATGAGATACCATCGCACACCAGTTAGAACGGTGATCATTCAAAAGTCAGGAAACAACAGGTGCTGGAGAGGATGTGGAGAAATAGGAACACTTTTACATTGTTGGTGGGACTGTAAACTAGTTCAACCATTGTGGAAGTCAGTGTGGCAATTCCTCAGGGATCTAGAACTAGAAATACCATTTCACCCGGCCATCCCATTCTGCGTATATACCCAAAGGACTATAAATCATGCTGTTATAAAGACACATGCACACGTATGTTTATTGCGGCACTATTCACAATAGCAAAGACTTGGAACCAACCCAAATGTCCAACAATGATAGACTGGATTAAGAAAATGTGGCACATATACACCGTGGAATACTATGCAGCCATAAAAAATGATGAGCTCATGTCCTTTGTAGGGACATGGATGAAACTGGAAATCATCATTCTCAGTAAACTATCGCAAGGACAAAAAACCAAACACCACATGTTCTCACTCATAGGTGGGAATTGAACAATGAGAACACATGGACACAGGAAGGGGAACATCACACTCCGGGGACTGTTGTGGGGTAGGGGGAGCGGGGAGGGATAGCATGAGGAGATATACCTAATGCTAAATGATGAGTTAATGGGTGCAGCACACCAACATGGCACATGGATACATATGTAACAAACCTGCATATTGTGCACATGTACCCTAAAACTTAAAGTACAATAATAATAATAATAAAAAGAACAAAAGAGGGGGTGTGCCAGTCACATTTCTATTAGTTAAGGACTGCCTTGTTCCGGGAAGGTTGCTGACAGCTTGTGGATTTCCTCCCTTGGAAATCTTACACAGAAATGAAATAGATCCCCATTTATTTGGAAGTGAAACAACATTTTCAAATATTTTAAATCTTTCCAGGGGAGGGAATGCTCCTGTTTTTAGGTCAATGTGAAGAAAAATGAAAGTGTATACAATATTTAGTGCCCACTACAGATTCTAAATCACATTCTAGGTTACAAACATGATACATAAACTATGGCTGAGTTGTAAGGTGATATTCACACATTACAGTTCATCTTTATAATAATTACTACTTACAAATGAAATTTTGAACTTTTTGTTATTAAAAAGTTAAACTCTGGAAATCTAATCTCACTTAGTATGAGCCAATTTTTGAAAAAACGATGAGTATTATGATAGAAGAACTGAGGTCTTGGGCAATAGAATTCTCCTTGGCCATTCTGCTCAGAAGGCTGAGGGCAATAAATATCATCACCCCTCTCCCCAAGTCACACACAAAATACAAAAATTTAATGAATACAAATCTCACAAAGGTGTCACTGCCCACACACCATGGTGGGAGGTACCCATGTGCCTACCTGCCCACTCTGCCCCACCTTCTTCTTTGCTCATGGAACTCCTCTTTAGTGGATCGTTCTCCACCAAGCCAGGTCCCTCCTAGGGGCTCCAGTCTAAACCATCACAGAGCTCATGGGGCTTTCCTCTTGCTGCTGTTGGCTGAGACAAAGTATGTGATGGAATTCTGGCCAATGAACATGAGAGGAAGTTTGCCAAGGGCTTCCAGGAAAGTCTTAAAAGGGAGCAGGAGATAGGGATATTCCCTTTTCTGCCTTTGAACATTGCTGTGTGTCTCCACGCAATGCCTGGAAATGTGGTGGTGACTCTAGGACCATGAGGGAAGCCAATACACTTAGAAAACTAAATGGAAAACAGGGGGAGTCTGAACCCTTGAGGATACTACTGAGCCACTCAATTGACAGAGCCTGACCTCTAGCACTTGGCTATGTGATCTAATACATGTCCTTATCATTTAGGCCAGTTTATCTTTTGATACCTATAGCAAAAATATCTGAACTCATAGAATCATTGTGTAGGAAGCAATAGGTTAAAATCCTTTTCCTCTACAATGGAGCTGCAGCACGCATGAATTTGAGGTATGTAAATTCACCTGTAACAATCTCTTGTGTTATTAAATAATTCTCAAACAGACTATTATACCCTGCACCGACAGAATTATACATATAAACCAAGTGTACTGTAGTGTGGATATCAGAGCTGGCTGCAGAAAATAACCTGCTTGGAATATGATCATTTGTTCCTGTGATCAGGCTAGCCATGGGCTCTATTCCACAAAATAAAATTTTAGAAACACAGAATTC